>NW_027469569.1:0-99861 GCF_051020765.1 Lasioglossum baleicum
CATCCCGCAGGCTAGTCAAGTAAAAACACGTGCGAGAGGATGCATCCCGTAGGCTAGTCGAGCACAAACACGTGCGAGAGGATGTATCCCGCAGGCTAGTCGAGCAAATACACGTGCGAGAGGATGCATCCCGCAGGCTAGTCGAGCAAAAACACGTGCGAGAGGATGCATCCCGCAGGCTAGTCGAGCAAAAACACGTGCGAGAGGATGCATCCCGCAGACTAGTCGAGTAAAAACACGTGCGAGAGGATGCTTCCCGCACGCTAGTCGAGTAAAAACACGTGCGAGAGGATGCATCCCGCAGGCTAGTCGAGCAAAAACACGTGCGAGAGGATGCATCCCGCAGGCTAGTCGAGCAAAAACACGTGCGAGAGGATGCACCCCGCAGGCTAGTCAAGTAAAAACACGTACGAGAGGATGCATCCCGCAGGCTAGTCGAGCACAAACACGTGCGAGAGGATGCATCCCGCAGGCTAGTCGAGCAAATACACGTGCGAGAGGATGCATCCCGCAGGCTAGTCGAGCAAAAACACGTGCGAGAGGATGCATCCCGCAGGCTAGTCGAGCAAAAACACGTGCGAGAGGATGCATCCCGCAGGCTAGTCGAGTAAAAACACGTGCGAGAGGATGCATCCTGCAGGCTAGTCGAGTAAAAACACGTGCGAGAGGATGCATCCCGCAGGCTAGTCGAGTAAAAACACGTGCGAGAGGATGCATCCCGCAGGCTAGTCGAGTAAAAACACGTGCGAGAGGATGCATCCCGCAGGCTAGTCGAGTAAAAACACGTGCGAGGTTTTGTGGGATGCGCATGCGCAGGTTTTTTGGGATGCGCATACGCAGGTTTTTTGGGATGCGCATGGCTAGTCGAGCAAAAACACGTGCGAGAGGATGCATCCCGCAGGGTAGTCGAGTAAAAACACGTGCGAGAGGATGCATCCCGCAGGCTAGTCGAGTAAAAACACGTGCGAGAGGATGCATCCCGCAGGCTAGTCGAGCAAAAACACGTGCGAGAGGATGCATCCCGCAGGCTAGTCGAGCAAAAACACGTGCGAGAGGATGCATCCGCAGACTAGTCGAGTAAAAACACGTTGCGAGAGGATGCTTCCCGCAGGCTAGTCGAGTAAAAACACGTGCGAGAGGATGCATCCCGCAGGCTAGTCGAGTAAAAACACGTGCGAGAGGATGCATCCCGCAGGCTAGTCGAGTAAAAACACGTGCGAGAGGATGCATCCCGCAGGCTAGTCGAGTAAAAACACGTGCGAGAGAATGCATCCCGCAGGGTAGTCGAGTAAAAACACGTGCGAGGTTTTGTGGGATGCGCATGCGCAGGTTTTGTGAGATGCGCATGCGCAGGTTTTTTGGGATGCGCATGGCTAGTCGAGTAAAAACACGTGCGAGAGGATGCATCCCGCAGGCTAGTCGAGCAAAAACACGTGCGAGAGAATGCATCCGCAGGCTAGTCAAGTAAAAACACGTGCGAGAGGATGCATCCCGTAGGCTAGTCGAGCACAAACACGTGCGAGAGGATGCATCCCGCAGGCTAGTCAAGTAAAAACACGTGCGAGAGGATGCATCCCGTAAGCTAGTCGAGCACAAACACGTGCGAGAGGATGTATCCCGCAGGCTAGTTGAGCAAATACACGTGCGAGAGGATGCATCCCGCAGGCTAGTCGAGCAAAAACACGTGCGAGAGGATGCATCCCGCAGGCTAGTCGAGCAAAAACACGTGCGAGAGGATGCATCCCGCAGACTAGTCGAGTAAAAACACGTGCGAGAGGATGCTTCCCGCACGCTAGTCGAGTAAAAACACGTGCGAGAGGATGCATCCCGCAGGCTAGTCGAGCAAAAACACGTGCGAGAGGATGCATCCCGCAGGCTAGTCGAGCAAAAACACGTGCGAGAGGATGCACCCGCAGGCTAGTCAAGTAAAAACACGTACGAGAGGATGCATCCCGCAGGCTAGTCGAGCACAAACACGTGCGAGAGGATGCATCCCGCAGGCTAGTCGAGCAAATACACGTGCGAGAGGATGCATCCCGCAGGCTAGTCGAGCAAAAACACGTGCGAGAGGATGCATCCCGCAGGCTAGTCGAGCAAAAACACGTGCGAGAGGATGCATCCCGCAGGCTAGTCGAGTAAAAACACGTGCGAGAGGATGCATCCTGCAGGCTAGTCGAGTAAAAACACGTGCGAGAGGATGCATCCCGCAGGCTAGTCGAGTAAAAACACGTGCGAGAGGATGCATCCCGCAGGCTAGTCGAGTAAAAACACGTGCGAGAGGATGCATCCCGCAGGCTAGTCGAGTAAAAACACGTGCGAGGTTTTGTGGGATGCGCATGCGCAGGTTTTTTGGGATGCGCATACGCAGGTTTTATGGGATGCGCATGGCTAGTCGAGCAAAAACACGTGCGAGAGGATGCATCCCGCAGGGTAGTCGAGTAAAAACACGTGCGAGAGGATGCATCCCGCAGGCTAGTCGAGTAAAAACACGTGCGAGAGGATGCATCCCGCAGGCTAGTCGAGCAAAAACACGTGCGAGAGGATGCATCCCGCAAGCTAGTCGAGCAAAAACACGTGCGAGAGGATGCATCCCGCAGACTAGTCGAGTAAAAACACGTGCGAGAGGATGCTTCCCGCAGGCTAGTCGAGTAAAAACACGTGCGAGAGGATGCATCCCGCAGGCTAGTCGAGTAAAAACACGTGCGAGAGGATGCATCCCGCAGGCTAGTCGAGTAAAAACACGTGCGAGAGGATGCATCCCGCAGGCTAGTCGAGTAAAAACACGTGCGAGAGAATGCATCCCGCAGGGTAGTCGAGTAAAAACACGTGCGAGGTTTTGTGGGATGCGCATGCGCAGGTTTTGTGAGATGCGCATGCGCAGGTTATTTGGGATGCGCATGCGCAGGTTTTTTGGGATGCGCATGGCTAGTCGAGTAAAAACACGTGCGAGAGGATGCATCCCGCAGGCTAGTCGAGCAAAAACACGTGCGAGAGAATGCATCCCGCAGGCTAGTCAAGTAAAAACACGTGCGAGAGGATGCATCCCGTAGGCTAGTCGAGCACAAACACGTGCGAGAGGATGCATCCCGCAGGCTAGTCGAGCAAATACACGTGCGAGAGGATGCATCCCGCAGGCTAGTCGAGCAAAAACACGTGCGAGAGGATGCATCCCCAAGGCTAGTCGAGCAAAAACACGTGCGAGAGGATGCATCCCGCAGACTAGTCGAGTAAAAACACGTGCGAGAGGATGCTTCCCGCAGGCTAGTCGAGTAAAAACACGTGCGAGAGGATGCATCCCGCAGGCTAGTCGAGTAAAAACACGTGCGAGGTTTTGTGGGATGCGCATGCGCAGGTTTTGTGGGATGCGCATGCGCAGGTTTTTGGGGATGCGCATGCGCAGGTTTTTTGGGATGCGCATGCGCAGGTTTTTTGGGATGCGCATGGCTAGTCGAGCAAAAACACGTGCGAGAGGATGCATCCCGCAGGCTAGTCGAGCAAAAACACGTGCGAGAGGATGCATCCCGCAGGCTAGTCGAGCAAAAACACGTGCGAGAGGATGCATCCCGCAGGCTAGTCGAGTAAAAACACGTGCGAGAGGATGCATCCCGCAGGCTAGTCGAGTAAAAACACGTGCGAGAGGATGCATCCCGCAGGCTAGTCGAGTAAAAACACGTGCGAGAGGATGCATCCCGCAGGCTAGTCAAGTATAAACACGTGCGAGAGGATGCATCCCGCAGGCTAGTCGAGCACAAACACGTGCGAGAGGATGCATCCCGCAGGCTAGTCGAGCAAATACACATGCGAGAGGATGCATCCCGCAGGCTAGTCGAGCAAAAACACGTGCGAGAGGATGCATCCCGCAGGCTAGTCGAGCAAAAACACGTGCGAGAGGATGCATCCCGCAGACTAGTCGATTAAAAACACGTGCGAGAGGATGCTTCCCGCAGGCTAGTCGAGTAAAAACACGTGCGAGAGGATGAATCCTGCAGGCTACTCGAGTAAAAACACGTGCGAGAGGATGCATCCCGCAGGCTAGTCGAGCAAAAACACGTGCGAGAGGATGCATCCCGCAGGCTAGTCGAGTAAAAACACGTGCGAGAGGATGCATCCCGCAGGCTAGTCGAGTAAAAACACGTGCGAAGTTTTGTGGGATGCGCATGCGCAGGTTTTTTGGGATGCGCATGCGCAGGTTTTTTGGGATGCGCATGGCTAGTCGAGTAAAAACACGTGCGAGAGGATGCATCCCGCAGGCTAGTCGAGCAAAAACACGTGCGAGAGGATGCATCCCGCAGGCTAGTCGAGCAAAAACACGTGCGAGAGGATGCATCCCGCAGGCTAGTCGAGTAAAAACACGTGCGAGGTTTTGTGGGATGCGCATGCGCAGGTTTTTTGGGATGCGCATGGCTAGTCGAGCAAAAACACGTGCGAGAGGATGCATCCGGCAGGCTAGTCGAGTAAAAACACGTGCGAGAGGATGCATCCCGCAGGCTAGTCGAGTAAAAACACGTGCGAGGTTTTGTGGGATGCGCATGCGCAGGTTTTGTGGGATGCGCATGCGCAGGTTTTTTGGGATGCGCATGCGCAGGTTTTTTGGGATGCGCATGGCTAGTCGAGCAAAAACACGTGCGAGAGGATGCATCCCGCAGGCTAGTCGAGCAAAAACACGTGCGAGAGGATGCATCCCGCAGGCTAGTCGAGCAAAAACACGTGCGAGAGGATGCATCCCGCAGGCTAGTCGAGTAAAAACACGTGCGAGAGGATGCATCCCGCAGGCTACTCGAGTAAATACACGTGCGAGAGGATGCATCCCGCAGGCTAGTCGAGTAAAAACACGTGCGAGGTTTTGTGGGATGCGCATGCGCAGGTTTTTTGGGATGCGCATGGCTAGTCGAGCAAAAACACGTGCGAGAGGATGCATCCCGCAGGCTAGTCGAGCAAAAACACGTGCGAGAGGATGCATCCCGCAGGCTAGTCGAGCAAAAACACGTGCGAGAGGATGCATCCCGCAGGCTAGTCGAGCAAAAACACGTGCGAGAGGATGCTTCCCGCAGGCTGGTCGAGTAAAAACACGTGCGAGAGGATGCATCCCGCAGGCTAGTCGAGCACAAACACGTGCGAGAGGATGCATCCCGCAGGCTAGTCGAGCAAAAACACGTGCGAGAGGATGCATCCCGCAGGCTAGTCGAGTAAAAACACGTGCGAGAGGATGGATCCTGCAGGCTAGTCGAGTAAAAACACGTGCGAGAGGATGCATCCCGCAGGCTAGTCGAGCAAAAACACGTGCGAGAGGATGCATCCCGCAGGCTAGTCGAGCAAAAACACGTGCGAGAGGATGCATCCCGCAGGCTAGTCGAGTAAAAACACGTGCGAGAGGATGCATCCCGCAGGCTAGTCGAGCAAAAACACGTGCGAGAGGATGCATCCCGCAGGCTAGTCGAGCAAAAACACGTGCGAGAGGATGCATCCCGCAGGCTAGTCGAGTAAAAACACGTGCGAGAGGATGCATCCCGCAGGCTAGTCGAGTAAAAACACGTGCGAGAGGATGCATCCCGCAGGCTAGTCGAGTAAAAACACGTGCGAGGTTTTGTGGGATGCGCATGCGCAGGTTTTGTGGGATGCGCATGCGCAGGTTTTTTGGGATGCGCATGGCTAGTCGAGCAAAAACACGTGCGAGAGGATGCATCCCGCAGGCTAGTCGAGTAAAAACACGTGCGAGAGGATGCATCCCGCAGGCTAGTCGAGTAAAAACACGTGCGAGGTTTTGTGGGATGCGCATGCGCAGGTTTTGTGGGATGCGCATGCGCAGGTTTTTTGGGATGCGCATGCGCAGGTTTTTTGGGATGCGCATGGCTAGTCGAGCAAAAACACGTGCGAGAGGATGCATCCCGCAGGCTAGTCGAGCAAAAACACGTGCGAGAGGATGCATCCCGCAGGCTAGTCGAGCAAAAACACGTGCGAGAGGATGCATCCCGCAGGCTAGTCGAGCAAAAACACGTGCGAGAGGATGCATCCCGCAGGCTAGTCGAGTAAAAACACGTGCGAGAGGATGCATCCCGCAGGCTACTCGAGTAAATACACGTGCGAGAGGATGCATCCCGCAGGCTAGTCGAGTAAAAACACGTGCGAGGTTTTGTGGGATGCGCATGCGCAGGTTTTTTGGGATGCGCATGGCTAGTCGAGCAAAAACACGTGCGAGAGGATGCATCCCGCAGGCTAGTCGAGCAAAAACACGTGCGAGAGTATGCATCCCGCAGGCTAGTCGAGCAAAAACACGTGCGAGAGGATGCATCCCGCAGGCTAGTCGAGTAAAAACACGTGCGAGGTTTTGTGGGATGCGCATGCGCAGGTTTTTTGGGATGCGCATGGCTAGTCGAGCAAAAACACGTGCGAGAGGATGCATCCCGCAGGCTAGTCGAGTAAAAACACGTGCGAGAGGATGCATCCCGCAGGCTACTCGAGTAAATACACGTGCGAGAGGATGCATCCCGCAGGCTAGTCGAGTAAAAACACGTGCGAGGTTTTGTGGGATGCGCATGCGCAGGTTTTTTGGGATGCGCATGGCTAGTCGAGCAAAAACACGTGCGAGAGGATGCATCCCGCAGGCTAGTCGAGCAAAAACACGTGCGAGAGGATGCATCCCGCAGACTAGTCGAGTAAAAACACGTGCGACAGGATGCTTCCCGCACGCTAGTCGAGTAAAAACACGTGCGAGAGGATGCATCCCGCAGGCTAGTCGAGCAAAAACACGTGCGAGAGGATGCATCCCGCAGGCTAGTCGAGCAAAAACACGTGCGAGAGGATGCACCCCGCAGGCTAGTCAAGTAAAAACACGTACGAGAGGATGCATCCCGCAGGCTAGTCGAGCACAAACACGTGCGAGAGGATGCATCCCGCAGGCTAGTCGAGCAAATACACGTGCGAGAGGATGCATCCCGCAGGCTAGTCGAGCAAAAACACGTGCGAGAGGATGCATCCCGCAGGCTAGTCGAGCAAAAACACGTGCGAGAGGATGCATCCCGCAGGCTAGTCGAGTAAAAACACGTGCGAGAGGATGCATCCTGCAGGCTAGTCGAGTAAAAACACGTGCGAGAGGATGCATCCCGCAGGCTAGTCGAGTAAAAACACGTGCGAGAGGATGCATCCCGCAGGCTAGTCGAGTAAAAACACGTGCGAGAGGATGCATCCCGCAGGCTAGTCGAGTAAAAACACGTGCGAGGTTTTGTGGGATGCGCATGCGCAGGTTTTTTGGGATGCGCATACGCAGGTTTTATGGGATGCGCATGGCTAGTCGAGCAAAAACACGTGCGAGAGGATGCATCCCGCAGGGTAGTCGAGTAAAAACACGTGCGAGAGGATGCATCCCGCAGGCTAGTCGAGTAAAAACACGTGCGAGAGGATGCATCCCGCAGGCTAGTCGAGCAAAAACACGTGCGAGAGGATGCATCCCGCAAGCTAGTCGAGCAAAAACACGTGCGAGAGGATGCATCCCGCAGACTAGTCGAGTAAAAACACGTGCGAGAGGATGCTTCCCGCAGGCTAGTCGAGTAAAAACACGTGCGAGAGGATGCATCCCGCAGGCTAGTCGAGTAAAAACACGTGCGAGAGGATGCATCCCGCAGGCTAGTCGAGTAAAAACACGTGCGAGAGGATGCATCCCGCAGGCTAGTCGAGTAAAAACACGTGCGAGAGAATGCATCCCGCAGGGTAGTCGAGTAAAAACACGTGCGAGGTTTTGTGGGATGCGCATGCGCAGGTTTTGTGAGATGCGCATGCGCAGGTTATTTGGGATGCGCATGCGCAGGTTTTTTGGGATGCGCATGGCTAGTCGAGTAAAAACACGTGCGAGAGGATGCATCCCGCAGGCTAGTCGAGCAAAAACACGTGCGAGAGAATGCATCCCGCAGGCTAGTCAAGTAAAAACACGTGCGAGAGGATGCATCCCGTAGGCTAGTCGAGCACAAACACGTGCGAGAGGATGCATCCCGCAGGCTAGTCGAGCAAATACACGTGCGAGAGGATGCATCCCGCAGGCTAGTCGAGCAAAAACACGTGCGAGAGGATGCATCCCCAAGGCTAGTCGAGCAAAAACACGTGCGAGAGGATGCATCCCGCAGACTAGTCGAGTAAAAACACGTGCGAGAGGATGCTTCCCGCAGGCTAGTCGAGTAAAAACACGTGCGAGAGGATGCATCCCGCAGGCTAGTCGAGTAAAAACACGTGCGAGGTTTTGTGGGATGCGCATGCGCAGGTTTTGTGGGATGCGCATGCGCAGGTTTTGTGGGATGCGCATGCGCAGGTTTTTGGGGATGCGCATGCGCAGGTTTTTTGGGATGCGCATGCGCAGGTTTTTTGGGATGCGCATGGCTAGTCGAGCAAAAACACGTGCGAGAGGATGCATCCCGCAGGCTAGTCGAGCAAAAACACGTGCGAGAGGATGCATCCCGCAGGCTAGTCGAGCAAAAACACGTGCGAGAGGATGCATCCCGCAGGCTAGTCGAGTAAAAACACGTGCGAGAGGATGCATCCCGCAGGCTAGTCGAGTAAAAACACGTGCGAGAGGATGCATCCCGCAGGCTAGTCGAGTAAAAACACGTGCGAGAGGATGCATCCCGCAGGCTAGTCAAGTATAAACACGTGCGAGAGGATGCATCCCGCAGGCTAGTCGAGCACAAACACGTGCGAGAGGATGCATCCCGCAGGCTAGTCGAGCAAATACACATGCGAGAGGATGCATCCCGCAGGCTAGTCGAGCAAAAACACGTGCGAGAGGATGCATCCCGCAGGCTAGTCGAGCAAAAACACGTGCGAGAGGATGCATCCCGCAGACTAGTCGATTAAAAACACGTGCGAGAGGATGCTTCCCGCAGGCTAGTCGAGTAAAAACACGTGCGAGAGGATGAATCCTGCAGGCTACTCGAGTAAAAACACGTGCGAGAGGATGCATCCCGCAGGCTAGTCGAGCAAAAACACGTGCGAGAGGATGCATCCCGCAGGCTAGTCGAGTAAAAACACGTGCGAGAGGATGCATCCCGCAGGCTAGTCGAGTAAAAACACGTGCGAAGTTTTGTGGGATGCGCATGCGCAGGTTTTTTGGGATGCGCATGCGCAGGTTTTTTGGGATGCGCATGGCTAGTCGAGTAAAAACACGTGCGAGAGGATGCATCCCGCAGGCTAGTCGAGCAAAAACACGTGCGAGAGGATGCATCCCGCAGGCTAGTCGAGCAAAAACACGTGCGAGAGGATGCATCCCGCAGGCTAGTCGAGTAAAAACACGTGCGAGGTTTTGTGGGATGCGCATGCGCAGGTTTTTTGGGATGCGCATGGCTAGTCGAGCAAAAACACGTGCGAGAGGATGCATCCGGCAGGCTAGTCGAGTAAAAACACGTGCGAGAGGATGCATCCCGCAGGCTAGTCGAGTAAAAACACGTGCGAGGTTTTGTGGGATGCGCATGCGCAGGTTTTGTGGGATGCGCATGCGCAGGTTTTTTGGGATGCGCATGCGCAGGTTTTTTGGGATGCGCATGGCTAGTCGAGCAAAAACACGTGCGAGAGGATGCATCCCGCAGGCTAGTCGAGCAAAAACACGTGCGAGAGGATGCATCCCGCAGGCTAGTCGAGCAAAAACACGTGCGAGAGGATGCATCCCGCAGGCTAGTCGAGTAAAAACACGTGCGAGAGGATGCATCCCGCAGGCTACTCGAGTAAATACACGTGCGAGAGGATGCATCCCGCAGGCTAGTCGAGTAAAAACACGTGCGAGGTTTTGTGGGATGCGCATGCGCAGGTTTTTTGGGATGCGCATGGCTAGTCGAGCAAAAACACGTGCGAGAGGATGCATCCCGCAGGCTAGTCGAGCAAAAACACGTGCGAGAGGATGCATCCCGCAGGCTAGTCGAGCAAAAACACGTGCGAGAGGATGCATCCCGCAGGCTAGTCGAGCAAAAACACGTGCGAGAGGATGCTTCCCGCAGGCTGGTCGAGTAAAAACACGTGCGAGAGGATGCATCCCGCAGGCTAGTCGAGCACAAACACGTGCGAGAGGATGCATCCCGCAGGCTAGTCGAGCAAAAACACGTGCGAGAGGATGCATCCCGCAGGCTAGTCGAGTAAAAACACGTGCGAGAGGATGGATCCTGCAGGCTAGTCGAGTAAAAACACGTGCGAGAGGATGCATCCCGCAGGGTAGTCGAGCAAAAACACGTGCGAGAGGATGCATCCCGCAGGCTAGTCGAGCAAAAACACGTGCGAGAGGATGCATCCCGCAGGCTAGTCGAGTAAAAACACGTGCGAGAGGATGCATCCCGCAGGCTAGTCGAGCAAAAACACGTGCGAGAGGATGCATCCCGCAGGCTAGTCGAGCAAAAACACGTGCGAGAGGATGCATCCCGCAGGCTAGTCGAGTAAAAACACGTGCGAGAGGATGCATCCCGCAGGCTAGTCGAGTAAAAACACGTGCGAGAGGATGCATCCCGCAGGCTAGTCGAGTAAAAACACGTGCGAGGTTTTGTGGGATGCGCATGCGCAGGTTTTGTGGGATGCGCATGCGCAGGTTTTTTGGGATGCGCATGGCTAGTCGAGCAAAAACACGTGCGAGAGGATGCATCCCGCAGGCTAGTCGAGTAAAAACACGTGCGAGGTTTTGTGGGATGCGCATGCGCAGGTTTTGTGGGATGCGCATGCGCAGGTTTTTTGGGATGCGCATGCGCAGGTTTTTTGGGATGCGCATGGCTAGTCGAGCAAAAACACGTGCGAGAGGATGCATCCCGCAGGCTAGTCGAGCAAAAACACGTGCGAGAGGATGCATCCCGCAGGCTAGTCGAGCAAAAACACGTGCGAGAGGATGCATCCCGCAGGCTAGTCGAGCAAAAACACGTGCGAGAGGATGCATCCCGCAGGCTAGTCGAGTAAAAACACGTGCGAGAGGATGCATCCCGCAGGCTACTCGAGTAAATACACGTGCGAGAGGATGCATCCCGCAGGCTAGTCGAGTAAAAACACGTGCGAGGTTTTGTGGGATGCGCATGCGCAGGTTTTTTGGGATGCGCATGGCTAGTCGAGCAAAAACACGTGCGAGAGGATGCATCCCGCAGGCTAGTCGAGCAAAAACACGTGCGAGAGTATGCATCCCGCAGGCTAGTCGAGCAAAAACACGTGCGAGAGGATGCATCCCGCAGGCTAGTCGAGCAAAAACACGTGCGAGAGGATGCATCCCGCAGGCTAGTCGAGCAAAAACACGTGCGAGAGGATGCATCCCGCAGACTAGTCGAGTAAAAACACGTGCGAAAGGATGCATCCCGCAGGCTAGTCGAGCACAAACACGTGCGAGGTTTTGTGGGATGCGCATGCGCAGGTTTTTTGGGATGCGCATGCGCTGGTTTTTTGGGATGCGCATGGCTAGTCGAGCAAAAACACGTGCGAGAGGATGCATCCCGCAGGCTAGTCGAGCAAAAACACGTGCGAGAGGATGCATCCCGCAGGCTAGTCGAGTAAAAACACGTGCGAGAAGATGCATCCTGCAGGCTGGTCGTGTAAAAACACGTGCGAGAGGATGCATCCCGCAGGCTAGTCGAGTAAAAACACGTGCGAGAGGATGCATCCCGCAGGCTAGTCGAGTAAAAACACGTGCGAAAGGATGCATCCCGCAGGCTAGTCGAGCACAAACACGTGCGAGGTTTTGTGGGATGCGCATGCGCAGGTTTTGTGGGATGCGCATGCGCAGGTTTTTTGGGATGCGCATGCGCTGGTTTTTTGGGATGCGCATGGCTAGTCGAGCAAAAACACGTGCGAGAGGATGCATCCCGCAGGCTAGTCGAGCACAAACACGTGCGAGAGGATGCATCCCGCAGGCTAGTCGAGCAAAAACACGTGCGAGAGGATGCATCCCGCAGGCTAGTCGAGTAAAAACACGTGCGAAAGGATGCATCCCGCAGGCTAGTCGAGCACAAACACGTGCGAGAGGATGCATCCCGCAGGCTAGTCGAGCAAAAACACGTGCGAGAGGATGCATCCCGCAGGCTAGTCGAGTAAAAACACGTCCAAGAGGATGCTTCCCGCAGGCTAGTCGAGTAAAAACACGTGCGAGAGGATGCATCCCGCAGGCTAGTCGAGTAAAAACACGTGCGAGAGGATGCGTCCCGCAGGCTAGTCGAGCAAAAACACGTGCGAGAGGATGCATCCCGCAGGCTAGTCGAGCAAAAACACGTGCGAGAGGATGCGTCCCGCAGGCTAGTCGAGCAAAAACACGTGCGAGAGGATGCATCCCGCAGGCTAGTCGAGTAAAAACACGTGCGAAAGGATGCATCCCGCAGGCTAGTCGAGCACAAACACGTGCGAGGTTTTGTGGGATGCGCATGCGCAGGTTTTTTGGGATGCGTATGGCTAGCCGAGCAAAAACACGTGCGAGAAGATGCATCCCGCAGGGTAGTCGAGTAAAAACACGTGCGAGAGGATGCATCCCGCAGGCTAGTCGAGTAAAAACACGTGCGAGAGGATGCATCCCGCAGGCTAGTCGAGCACAAACACGTGCGAGAGGATGCATCCCGCAGGCTAGTCGAGCACAAACACGTGCGAGAGGATGCATCCCGCAGGCTAGTCGAGCAAAAACACGTGCGAGAGGATGCATCCCGCAGGCTAGTCGAGTAAAAACACGTGCGAAAGGATGCATCCCGCAGGCTAGTCGAGCACAAACACGTGCGAGGTTTTGTGGGATGCGCATGCGCAGGTTTTGTGGGATACGCATGTGCAGGTTTTTTGGGATGCGCATGCGCAGGTTTTTTGGGATGCGCATGGCTAGTCGAGCAAAAACACGTGCGAGAGGATGCATCCCGCAGGCTAGTCGAGCAAAAACACGTGCGAGAGGATGCATCCCGCAGGCTAGTCGAGTAAAAACACGTGCGAGAGGATGCATCCTGCAGGCTGGTCGAGTAAAAACACGTGCGAGAGGATGCATCCCGCAGGCTAGTCGAGTAAAAACACGTGCGAGAGGATGCATCCCGCAGGCTAGTCGAGTAAAAACACGTGCGAGAGGATGCATCCCGCAGGCTAGTCGAGCAAAAACACGTGCGAGAGGATGCATCCCGCAGGCTAGTCGAGCAAAAACACGTGCGAGAGGATGCATCCCGCAGGCTAGTCGAGTAAAAACACGTGCGAGAGGATGCATCCCGCAGGCTACTCGAGTAAATACACGTGCGAGAGGATGCATCCCGCAGGCTAGTCTAGTAAAAACACGTGCGAGGTTTTGTGGGATGCGCATGCGCAGGTTTTTTGGGATGCGCATGGCTAGTCGAGCAAAAACACGTGCGAGAGGATGCATCCCGCAGGCTAGTCGAGCAAAAACACGTGCGAGAGGATGCATCCCGCAGGCTAGTCGAGCAAAAACACGTGCGAGAGGATGCATCCCGCAGGCTAGTCGAGCAAAAACACGTGCGAGAGGATGCATCCCGCAGGCTAGTCGAGCAAAAACACGTGCGAGAGGATGCTTCCCGCAGGCTGGTCGAGTAAAAACACGTGCGAAAGGATGCATCCCGCAGGCTAGTCGAGCACAAACACGTGCGAGAGGATGCATCCCGCAGGCTAGTCGAGCAAAAACACGTGCGAGAGGATGCATCCCGCAGGCTAGTCGAGTAAAAACACGTGCGAGAGGATGCATCCTGCAGGCTAGTCGAGTAAAAACACGTGCGAGAGGATGCATCCCGCAGGCTAGTCGAGCAAAAACACGTGCGAGAGGATGCATCCCGCAGGCTAGTCGAGCAAAAACACGTGCGAGAGGATGCATCCCGCAGGCTAGTCGAGTAAAAACACGTGCGAGAGGATGCATCCCGCAGGCTAGTCGAGCAAAAACACGTGCGAGAGGATGCATCCCGCAGGCTAGTCGAGCAAAAACACGTGCGAGAGGATGCATCCCGCAGGCTAGTCGAGTAAAAACACGTGCGAGAGGATGCATCCCGCAGGCTAGTCGAGTGAAAACACGTGCGAGGTTTTGTGGGATGCGCATGCGCAGGTTTTGTGGGATGCGCATGCGCAGGTTTTTTGGGATGCGCATGGCTAGTCGAGCAAAAACACGTGCGAGAGGATGCATCCCGCAGGCTAGTCGAGTAAAAACACGTGCGAGAGGATGCATCCCGCAGGCTAGTCGAGTAAAAACACGTGCGAGGTTTTGTGGGATGCGCATGCGCAGGTTTTGTGGGATGCGCATGCGCAGGTTTTTTGGGATGCGCATGCGCAGGTTTTTTGGGATGCGCATGGCTAGTCGAGCAAAAACACGTGCGAGAGGATGCATCCCGCAGGCTAGTCGAGCAAAAACACGTGCGAGAGGATGCATCCCGCAGGCTAGTCGAGCAAAAACACGTGCGAGAGGATGCATCCCGCAGGCTAGTCGAGCAAAAACACGTGCGAGAGGATGCATCCCGCAGGCTAGTCGAGCAAAAACACGTGCGAGAGGATGCATCCCGCAGGCTAGTCGAGTAAAAACACGTGCGAGAGGATGCATCCCGCAGGCTACTCGAGTAAATACACGTGCGAGAGGATGCATCCCGCAGGCTAGTCGAGTAAAAACACGTGCGAGGTTTTGTGGGATGCGCATGCGCAGGTTTTTTGGGATGCGCATGGCTAGTCGAGCAAAAACACGTGCGAGAGGATGCATCCCGCAGGCTAGTCGAGCAAAAACACGTGCGAGAGGATGCATCCCGCAGGCTAGTCGAGCAAAAACACGTGCGAGAGGATGCATCCCGCAGGCTAGTCGAGCAAAAACACGTGCGAGAGGATGCATCCCGCAGGCTAGTCGAGCAAAAACACGTGCGAGAGGATGCATCCCGCAGACTAGTCGAGTAAAAACACGTGCGAAAGGATGCATCCCGCAGGCTAGTCGAGCACAAACACGTGCGAGGTTTTGTGGGATGCGCATGCGCAGGTTTTGTGGGATGCGCATGCGCAGGTTTTTTGGGATGCGCATGCGCTGGTTTTTTGGGATGCGCATGGCTAGTCGAGCAAAAACACGTGCGAGAGGATGCATCCCGCAGGCTAGTCGAGCAAAAACACGTGCGAGAGGATGCATCCCGCAGGCTAGTCGAGTAAAAACACGTGCGAGAAGATGCATCCTGCAGGCTGGTCGAGTAAAAACACGTGCGAGAGGATGCATCCCGCAGGCTAGTCGAGTAAAAACACGTGCGAGAGGATGCATCCCGCAGGCTAGTCGAGCAAAAACACGTGCGAGAGGATGCATCCCGCAGGCTAGTCGAGTAAAAACACGTGCGAAAGGATGCATCCCGCAGGCTAGTCGAGCACAAACACGTGCGAGAGGATGCATCCCGCAGGCTAGTCGAGCAAAAACACGTGCGAGAGGATGCATCCCGCAGGCTAGTCGAGTAAAAACACGTGCAAGAGGATGCTTCCCGCAGGCTAGTCGAGTAAAAACACGTGCGAGAGGATGCATCCCGCAGGCTAGTCGAGTAAAAACACGTGCGAGAGGATGCGTCCCGCAGGCTAGTCGAGCAAAAACACGTGCGAGAGGATGCATCCCGCAGGCTAGTCGAGCAAAAACACGTGCGAGAGGATGCGTCCCGCAGGCTAGTCGAGCAAAAACACGTGCGAGAGGATGCATCCCGCAGGCTAGTCGAGTAAAAACACGTGCGAAAGGATGCATCCCGCAGGCTAGTCGAGCACAAACACGTGCGAGGTTTTGTGGGATGCGCATGCGCAGGTTTTTTGGGATGCGTATGGCTAGCCGAGCAAAAACACGTGCGAGAAGATGCATCCCGCAGGGTAGTCGAGTAAAAACACGTGCGAGAGGATGCATCCCGCAGGCTAGTCGAGTAAAAACACGTGCGAGAGGATGCATCCCGCAGGCTAGTCGAGCACAAACACGTGCGAGAGGATGCATCCCGCAGGCTAGTCGAGCACAAACACGTGCGAGAGGATGCATCCCGCAGGCTAGTCGAGCAAAAACACGTGCGAGAGGATGCATCCCGCAGGCTAGTCGAGTAAAAACACGTGCGAAAGGATGCATCCCGCAGGCTAGTCGAGCACAAACACGTGCGAGGTTTTGTGGGATGCGCATGCGCAGGTTTTGTGGGATACGCATGCGCAGGTTTTTTGGGATGCGCATGCGCAGCTTTTTGGGATGCGCATGGCTAGTCGAGCAAAAACACGTGCGAGAGGATGCATCCCGCAGGCTAGTAGAGCAAAAACACGTGCGAGAGGATGCATCCCGCAGGCTAGTCGAGTAAAAACACGTGCGAGAGGATGCATCCTGCAGGCTGGTCGTGTAAAAACACGTGCGAGAGGATGCATCCCGCAGGCTAGTCGAGTAAAAACACGTGCGAGAGGATGCATCCCGCAGGCTAGTCGAGTAAAAACACGTGCGAGAGGATGCATCTCGCAGGCTAGTCGAGTAAAAACACGTGCGAGAGGATGCATCCCGCAGGCTAGTCGAGCACAAACACGTGCGAGACTATGCATCCCGCAGGCTAGTCGAGCAAAAACACGTGCGAGAGGATGCATCCCGCAGGCTAGTCGAGTAAAAACACGTGCGAGAGGATGCATCCCGCAGGCTAGTCGAGCACAAACACGTGCGAGAGGATGCATCCCGCAGGATAGTCGAGCACAAACATGTGCGAGAGGATGCATCCCGCAGGCTAGTCGAGCAAAAACACGTGCGAGAGGATGCATCCCGCAGGCTAGTCGAGTAAAAACACGTGCGAAAGGATGCATCCCGCAGGCTAGTCGAGCACAAACACGTGCGAGGTTTTGTGGGATGCGCATGCGCAGGTTTTGTGGGATGCGCATGCGCAGGTTTTTTGGGATGCGCATGCGCAGGTTTTTTGGGATGCGCATGGCTAGTCGAGCAAAAACACGTGCGAGAGGATGCATCCCGCAGGCTAGTCGAGCAAAAACACGTGCGAGAGGATGCATCCCGCAGGCTAGTCGAGTAAAAACACGTGCGAGAGGATGCATCCTGCAGGCTGGTCGAGTAAAAACACGTGCGAGAGGATGCATCCCGCAGGCTAGTCGAGCACAAACACGTGCGAGAGGATGCATCCCGCAGGCTAGTCGAGCAAAAACACGTGCGAGAGGGTGCATCCCGCAGGCTAGTCGAGTAAAAACACGTGCGAGAGGATGCATCCTGCAGGCTAGTCGAGTAAAAACACGTGCGAGAGGATGCATCCCGCAGGCTAGTCGAGCAAAAACACGTGCGAGAGGATGCATCCCGCAGGCTAGTCGAGCAAAAACACGTGCGAGAGGATGCATCCCGCAGGCTAGTCGAGTAAAAACACGTGCGAGAGGATGCATCCCGCAGGCTAGTCGAGCAAAAACACGTGCGAGAGGATGCATCCCGCAGGCTAGTCGAGCAAAAACACGTGCGAGAGGATGCATCCCGCAGGCTAGTCGAGTAAAAACACGTGCGAGAGGATGCATCCCGCAGGCTAGTCGAGCACAAACACGTGCGAGAGGATGCATCCCGCAGGCTAGTCGAGCAAAAACACGTGCGAGAGGATGCATCCCGCAGGCTAGTCGAGTAAAAACACGTGCGAAAGGATGCATCCCGCAGGCTAGTCGAGCACAAACACGTGCGAGGTTTTGTGGGATGCGCATGCGCAGGTTTTGTGGGATGCGCATGCGCAGGTTTTTTGGGATGCGCATGCGCTGGTTTTTTGGGATGCGCATGGCTATTCGAGCAAAAACACGTGCGAGAGGATGCATCCCGCAGGCTAGTCGAGCACAAACACGTGCGAGAGGATGCATCCCGCAGGCTAGTCGAGCAAAAACACGTGCGAGAGGATGCATCCCGCAGGCTAGTCGAGTAAAAACACGTGCGAAAGGATGCATCCCGCAGGCTAGTCGAGCACAAACACGTGCGAGAGGATGCATCCCGCAGGCTAGTCGAGCAAAAACACGTGCGAGAGGATGCATCCCGCAGGCTAGTCGAGTAAAAACACGTGCAAGAGGATGCTTCCCGCAGGCTAGTCGAGTAAAAACACGTGCGAGATGATGCATCCCGCAGGCTAGTCGAGTAAAAACACGTGCGAGAGGATGCGTCCCGCAGGCTAGTCGAGCAAAAACACGTGCGAGAGGATGCATCCCGCAGGCTAGTCGAGCAAAAACACGTGCGAGAGGATGCGTCCCGCAGGCTAGTCGAGCAAAAACACGTGCGAGAGGATGCATCCCGCAGGCTAGTCGAGTAAAAACACGTGCGAAAGGATGCATCCCGCAGGCTAGTCGAGCACAAACACGTGCGAGGTTTTGTGGGATGCGCATGCGCAGGTTTTTTGGGATGCGCATGGCTAGCCGAGCAAAAACACGTGCGAGAAGATGCATCCCGCAGGGTAGTCGAGTAAAAACACGTGCGAGAGGATGCATCCCGCAGGCTAGTCGAGTAAAAACATGTGCGAGAGGATGCATCCCGCAGGCTAGTCGAGCACAAACACGTGCGAGAGGATGCATCCCGCAGGCTAGTCGAGCACAAACACGTGCGAGAGGATGCATCCCGCAGGCTAGTCGAGCAAAAACACGTGCGAGAGGATGCATCCCGCAGGCTAGTCGAGTAAAAACACGTGCGAAAGGATGCATCCCGCAGGCTAGTCGAGCAAAAACACGTGCGAGAGGATGCATCCCGCAGGCTAGTCGAGCAAAAACACGTGCGAGAGGATGCATCCCGCAGGCTAGTCGAGTAAAAACACGTGCGAGAGGATGCATCCCGCAGGCTAGTCGAGCAAAAACACGTGCGAGAGGATGCATCCCGCAGGCTAGTCGAGCAAAAACACGTGCGAGAGGATGCATCCCGCAGGCTAGTCGAGTAAAAACACGTGCGAGAGGATGCATCCCGCAGGCTAGTCGAGCACAAACACGTGCGAGAGGATGCATCCCGCAGGCTAGTCGAGCACAAACACGTGCGAGAGGATGCATCCCGCAGGCTAGTCGAGCACAAACACGTGCGAGAGGATGCATCCCGCAGGCTAGTCGAGCAAAAACACGTGCGAGAGGATGCATCCCGCAGGCTAGTCGAGTAAAAACACGTGCGAAAGGATGCATCCCGCAGGCTAGTCGAGCACAAACACGTGCGAGGTTTTGTGGGATGCGCATGCGCAGGTTTTGTGGGATGCGCATGCGCAGGTTTTTTGGGATGCGCATGGCTAGTCGAGCAAAAACACGTGCGAGAGGATGCATCCCGCAGGCTAGTCGAGTAAAAACACGTGCGAGAGGATGCATCCCGCAGGCTAGTCGAGTAAAAACACGTGCGAGGTTTTGTGGGATGCGCATGCGCAGGTTTTGTGGGATGCGCATGCGCAGGTTCTTTGGGATGCGCATGCGCAGGTTTTTTGGGATGCGCATGACTAGTCGAGCAAAAACACGTGCGAGAGGATGCATCCCGCAGGCTAGTCGAGCAAAAACACGTGCGAGAGGATGCATCCCGCAGGCTAGTCGAGCAAAAACACGTGCGAGAGGATGCATCCCGCAGGCTAGTCGAGCAAAAACACGTGCGAGAGGATGCATCCCGCAGGCTAGTCGAGTAAAAACACGTGCGAGAGGATGCATCCCGCAGGCTACTCGAGTAAATACACGTGCGAGAGGATGCATCCCGCAGGCTAGTCGAGTAAAAACACGTGCGAGGTTTTGTGGGATGCGCATGCGCAGGTTTTTTGGGATGCGCATGGCTAGTCGAGCAAAAACACGTGCGAGAGGATGCATCCCGCAGGCTAGTCGAGCAAAAACACGTGCGAGAGGATGCATCCCGCAGGCTAGTCGAGCAAAAACACGTGCGAGAGGATGCATCCCGCAGGCTAGTCGAGCAAAAACACGTGCGAGAGGATGCATCCCGCAGGCTAGTCGAGTAAAAACACGTGCGAGAAGATGCATCCTGCAGGCTGGTCGAGTAAAAACACGTGCGAGAGGATGCATCCCGCAGGCTAGTCGAGTAAAAACACGTGCGAGAGGATGCATCCCGCAGGCTAGTCGAGTAAAAACACGTGCGAAAGGATGCATCCCGCAGGCTAGTCGAGCACAAACACGTGCGAGGTTTTGTGGGATGCGCATGCGCAGGTTTTGTGGGATGCGCATGCGCAGGTTTTTTGGGAGGCGCATGCGCTGGTTTTTTGGGATGCGCATGGCTAGTCGAGCAAAAACACGTGCGAGAGGATGCATCCCGCAGGCTAGTCGAGCACAAACACGTGCGAGAGGATGCATCCCGCAGGCTAGTCGAGCAAAAACACGTGCGAGAGGATGCATCCCGCAGGCTAGTCGAGTAAAAACACGTGCGAAAGGATGCATCCCGCAGGCTAGTCGAGCACAAACACGTGCGAGAGGATGCATCCCGCAGGCTAGTCGAGCAAAAACACGTGCGAGAGGATGCATCCCGCAGGCTAGTCGAGTAAAAACACGTGCAAGAGGATGCTTCCCGCAGGCTAGTCGAGTAAAAACACGTGCGAGAGGATGCATCCCGCAGGCTAGTCGAGTAAAAACACGTGCGAGAGGATGCGTCCCGCAGGCTAGTCGAGCAAAAACACGTGCGAGAGGATGCATCCCGCAGGCTAGTCGAGCAAAAACACGTGCGAGAGGATGCGTCCCGCAGGCTAGTCGAGCAAAAACACGTGCGAGAGGATGCATCCCGCAGGCTAGTCGAGTAAAAACACGTGCGAAAGGATGCATCCCGCAGGCTAGTCGAGCACAAACACGTGCGAGGTTTTGTGGGATGCGCATGCGCAGGTTTTTTGGGATGCGTATGGCTAGCCGAGCAAAAACACGTGCGAGAAGATGCATCCCGCAGGGTAGTCGAGTAAAAACACGTGCGAGAGGATGCATCCCGCAGGCTAGTCGAGTAAAAACACGTGCGAGAGGATGCATCCCGCAGGCTAGTCGAGCACAAACACGTGCGAGAGGATGCATCCCGCAGGCTAGTCGAGCACAAACACGTGCGAGAGGATGCATCCCGCAGGCTAGTCGAGCAAAAACACGTGCGAGAGGATGCATCCCGCAGGCTAGTCGAGTAAAAACACGTGCGAAAGGATGCATCCCGCAGGCTAGTCGAGTAAAAACACGTGCGAGAGGATGCATCCCGCAGGCTAGTCGAGCACAAACACGTGCGAGAGGATGCATCCCGCAGGCTAGTCGAGCAAAAACACGTGCGAGAGGATGCATCCCGCAGGCTAGTCGAGTAAAAACACGTGCGAAAGGATGCATCCCGCAGGCTAGTCGAGCACAAACACGTGCGAGGTTTTGTGGGATGCGCATGCGCAGGTTTTGTGGGATGCGCATGCGCAGGTTTTTTGGGATGCGCATGCGCTGGTTTTTTGGGATGCGCATGGCTAGTCGAGCAAAAACACGTGCGAGAGGCTGCATCCCGCAGGCTAGTCGAGCACAAACACGTGCGAGAGGATGCATCCCGCAGGCTAGTCGAGCAAAAACACGTGCGAGAGGATGCATCCCGCAGGCTAGTCGAGTAAAAACACGTGCGAAAGGATGCATCCCGCAGGCTAGTCGAGCACAAACACGTGCGAGAGGATGCATCCCGCAGGCTAGTCGAGCAAAAACACGTGCGAGAGGATGCATCCCGCAGGCTAGTCGAGTAAAAACACGTGCAAGATGATGCTACCCGCAGGCTAGTCGAGTAAAAACACGTGCGAGATGATGCATCCCGCAGGCTAGTCGAGTAAAAACACGTGCGAGAGGATGCGTCCCGCAGGCTAGTCGAGCAAAAACACGTTCGAGAGGATGCATCCCGCAGGCTAGTCGAGCAAAAACACGTGCGAGAGGATGCGTCCCGCAGGCTAGTCGAGCAAAAACACGTGCGAGAGGATGCATCCCGCAGGCTAGTCGAGTAAAAACACGTGCGAAAGGATGCATCCCGCAGGCTAGTCGAGCACAAACACGTGCGAGGTTTTGTGGGATGCGCATGCGCAGGTTTTTTGGGATGCGCATGGCTAGCCGAGCAAAAACACGTGCGAGAAGATGCATCCCGCAGGGTAGTCGAGTAAAAACACGTGCGAGAGGATGCATCCCGCAGGCTAGTCGAGTAAAAACACGTGCGAGAGGATGCATCCCGCAGGCTAGTCGAGCACAAACACGTGCGAGAGGATGCATCCCGCAGGCTAGTCGAGCACAAACACGTGCGAGAGGATGCATCCCGCAGGCTAGTCGAGCAAAAACACGTGCGAGAGGATGCATCCCGCAGGCTAGTCGAGTAAAAACACGTGCGAGAGGATGCATCCCGCAGGCTAGTCGAGCACAAACACGTGCGAGAGGATGCATCCCGCAGGCTAGTCGAGCAAAAACACGTGCGAGAGGATGCATCCCGCAGGCTAGTCGAGTAAAAACACGTGCGAAAGGATGCATCCCGCAGGCTAGTCGAGCACAAACACGTGCGAGGTTTTGTGGGATGCGCATGCGCAGGTTTTGTGGGATGCGCATGCGCAGGTTTTTTGGGATGCGCATGCGCTGGTTTTTTGGGATGCGCATGACTAGTCGAGCAAAAACACGTGCGAGAGGATGCATCCCGCAGGCTAGTCGAGCACAAACACGTGCGAGAGGATGCATCCCGCAGGCTAGTCGAGCAAAAACACGTGCGAGAGGATGCATCCCGCAGGCTAGTCGAGTAAAAACACGTGCGAAAGGATGCATCCCGCAGGCTAGTCGAGCACAAACACGTGCGAGAGGATGCATCCCGCAGGCTAGTCGAGCAAAAACACGTGCGAGAGGATGCATCCCGCAGGCTAGTCGAGTAAAAACACGTGCAAGAGGATGCTTCCCGCAGGCTAGTCGAGTAAAAACACGTGCGAGATGATGCATCCCGCAGGCTAGTCGAGTAAAAACACGTGCGAGAGGATGCGTCCCGCAGGCTAGTCGAGCAAAAACACGTGCGAGAGGATGCATCCCGCAGGCTAGTCGAGCAAAAACACGTGCGAGAGGATGCGTCCCGCAGGCTAGTCGAGCAAAAACACGTGCGAGAGGATGCATCCCGCAGGCTAGTCGAGTAAAAACACGTGCGAAAGGATGCATCCCGCAGGCTAGTCGAGCACAAACACGTGCGAGGTTTTGTGGGATGCGCATGCGCAGGTTTTTTGGGATGCGCATGGCTAGCCGAGCAAAAACACGTGCGAGAAGATGCATCCCGCAGGGTAGTCGAGTAAAAACACGTGCGAGAGGATGCATCCCGCAGGCTAGTCGAGTAAAAACACGTGCGAGAGGATGCATCCCGCAGGCTAGTCGAGCACAAACACGTGCGAGAGGATGCATCCCGCAGGCTAGTCGAGCACAAACACGTGCGAGAGGATGCATCCCGCAGGCTAGTCGAGCAAAAACACGTGCGAGAGGATGCATCCCGCAGGCTAGTCGAGCAAAAACACGTGCGAGAGGATGCATCCCGCAGGCTAGTCGAGTAAAAACACGTGCGAAAGGATGCATCCCGCAGGCTAGTCGAGCACAAACACGTGCGAGGTTTTGTGGGATGCGCATGCGCAGGTTTTTTGGGATGCGCATGGCTAGCCGAGCAAAAACACGTGCGAGAAGATGCATCCCGCAGGGTAGTCGAGTAAAAACACGTGCGAGAGGATGCATCCCGCAGGCTAGTCGAGCAAAAACACGTGCGAGAGGATGCATCCCGCAGGCTAGTCGAGCAAAAACACGTGCGAGAGGATGCATCCCGCAGGCTAGTCGAGTAAAAACACGTGCGAGAGGATGCATCCCGCAGGCTAGTCGAGCAAAAACACGTGCGAGAGGATGCATCCCGCAGGCTAGTCGAGCAAAAACACGTGCGAGAGGATGCATCCCGCAGGCTAGTCGAGTAAAAACACGTGCGAGAGGATGCATCCCGCAGGCTAGTCGAGCACAAACACGTGCGAGAGGATGCATCCCGCAGGCTAGTCGAGCACAAACACGTGCGAGAGGATGCATCCCGCAGGCTAGTCGAGCACAAACACGTGCGAGAGGATGCATCCCGCAGGCTAGTCGAGCAAAAACACGTGCGAGAGGATGCATCCCGCAGGCTAGTCGAGTAAAAACACGTGCGAAAGGATGCATCCCGCAGGCTAGTCGAGCACAAACACGTGCGAGGTTTTGTGGGATGCGCATGCGCAGGTTTTGTGGGATGCGCATGCGCAGGTTTTTTGGGATGCGCATGCGCAGGTTTTTTGGGATGCGCATGGCTAGTCGAGCAAAAACACGTGCGAGAGGATGCATCCCGCAGGCTAGTCGAGCAAAAACACGTGCGAGAGGATGCATCCCGCAGGCTAGTCGAGTAAAAACACGTGCGAGAGGATGCATCCTGCGGCTGGTCGAGTAAAAACACGTGCGAGAGGATGCATCCCGCAGGCTAGTCGAGCACAAACACGTGCGAGAGGATGCATCCCGCAGGCTAGTCGAGCAAAAACACGTGCGAGAGGATGCATCCCGCAGGCTAGTCGAGTAAAAACACGTGCGAAAGGATGCATCCCGCAGGCTAGTCGAGCACAAACACGTGCGAGGTTTTGTGGGATGCGCATGCGCAGGTTTTTTGGGATGCGCATGGCTAGTCGAGCAAAAACACGTGCGAGAGGATGCATCCCGCAGGCTAGTCGAGCAAAAACACGTGCGAGAGGATGCATCCCGCAGGCTAGTCGAGTAAAAACACGTGCGAGAGGATGCATCCCGCAGGCTAGTCGAGCAAAAACACGTGCGAGAGGATGCATCCCGCAGGCTAGTCCAGCAAAAACACGTGCGAGAGGATGCATCCCGCAGGCTAGTCGAGCAAAAACACGTGCGAGAGGATGCATCCCGCAGGCTAGTCGAGTAAAAACACGTGCGAAAGGATGCATCCCGCAGCCTAGTCGAGCACAAACACGTGCGAGGTTTTGTGGGATGCGCATGCGCAGGTTTTTTGGGATGCGCATGCGCAGGTTTTTTGGGATGCGCATGCGCAGGTTTTTTGGGATGCGCATGGCTAGTCGAGCAAAAACACGTGCTAGAGGATGCATCCCGCAGGCTAGTCGAGCAAAAACACGTGCGAGAGGATGCATCCCGCAGGCTAGTCGAGTAAAAACACGTGCGAGAGGATGCATCCTGCAGGCTAGTCGAGTAAAAACACGTGCGAGAGGATGCATCCCGCAGGCTAGTCGAGTAAAAACACTTGCGAGAGGATGCATCCCGCAGGCTAGTCGAGCAAAAACACGTGCGAGAGGATGCATCCCGCAGGCTAGTCGAGTAAAAACACGTGCGAAAGTATGCATCCCGCAGGCTAGTCGAGCACAAACACGTGCGAGGTTTTGTGGGATGCGCATGCGCAGGTTTTGTGGGATGCGCATGCGCAGGTTTTTTCGGATGCGCATGCGCAGGTTTTTTGGGATGCGCATGGCTAGTCGAGCAAAAACACGTGCGAGAGGATGCATCCCGCAGGCTAGTCGAGCAAAAACACGTGCGAGAGGATGCATCCCGCAGGCTAGTCGAGTAAAAACACGTGCGAGAGGATGCATCCCGCAGGCTAGTCGAGCAAAAACACGTGCGAGAGGATGCATCCCGCAGGCTAGTCGAGCAAAAACACGTGCGAGAGGATGCATCCCGCAGGCTAGTCGAGTAAAAACACGTGCGAGAGGATGCATCCCGCAGGCTAGTCGAGCACAAACACGTGCGAGAGGATGCATCCCGCAGGCTAGTCGAGCAAAAACACGTGCGAGAGGATGCATCCCGCAGGCTAGTCGAGTAAAAACACGTGCGAAAGGATGCATCCCGCAGCCTAGTCGAGCACAAACACGTGCGAGGTTTTGTGGGATGCGCATGCGCAGGTTTTTTGGGATGCGCATGCGCAGGTTTTTTGGGATGCGCATGGCTAGTCGAGCAAAAACACGTGCTAGAGGATGCATCCCGCAGGCTAGTCGAGCAAAAACACGTGCGAGAGGATGCATCCCGCAGGCTAGTCGAGTAAAAACACGTGCGAGAGGATGCATCCTGCAGGCTAGTCGAGTAAAAACACGTGCGAGAGGATGCATCCCGCAGGCTAGTCGAGTAAAAACACGTGCGAGAGGATGCATCCCGCAGGCTAGTCGAGTAAAAACACGTGCGAGAGGATGCATCCCGCAGGCTAGTCGAGTAAAAACACGTGCGAGAGGATGCATCCCGCAGGCTAGTCGAGCAAAAACACGTGCGAGAGGATGCATCCCGCAGGCTAGTCGAGCAAAAACACGTGCGAGAAGATGCATCCCGCAGGCTAGTCGAGTAAAAACACGTGCGAGAGGATGCATCCCGCAGGCTAGTCGAGCACAAACACGTGCGAGAGGATGCATCCTGCAGGCTAGTCGAGTAAAAACACGTGCGAGAGGATGCATCCCGCAGGCTAGTCGAGTAAAAACACGTGCGAGGTTTTGTGGGATGCGCATGCGCAGGTTTTGTGGGATGCGCATGCGCAGGTTTTTTGGGATGCGCATGGCTAGTCGAGCAAAAACACGTGCGAGAGGATGCATCCCGCAGGCTAGTCGAGCAAAAACACGTGCGAGAGGATGCATCCCGCAGGCTAGTCGAGTAAAAACACGTGCGAGAGGATGCATCCCGCAGGCTAGTCGAGTAAAAACACGTGCGAGAGGATGCATCCCGCAGGCTAGTCGAGTAAAAACACGTGCGAGGTTTTGTGGGATGCGCATGCGCAGGTTTTTTGGGATGCGCATGCGCAGGTTTTTTGGGATGCGCATGGCTAGTCGAGCAAAAACACGTGCGAGAGGATGCATCCCGCAGGCTAGTCGAGTAAAAACACGTGCGAGAGGATGCATCCTGCAGGCTAGTCGAGTAAAAACACGTGCGAGAGGATGCATCCCGCAGGCTAGTCGAGTAAAAACACGTGCGAGAGGATGCATCCCGCAGGCTAGTCGAGTAAAAACACGTGCGAGAGGATGCATCCCGCAGGCTAGTCGAGTAAAAACACGTGCGAGGTTTTGTGGGATGCGCATGAGCAGGTTTTGTGGGATGCGCATGCGCAGGTTTTTTGGGATGCGCATGGCTAGTCGAGTAAAAACACGTGCGAGAGGATGCATCCCGCAGGGTAGTCGAGTAAAAACACGTGCGAGAGGATGCATCCCGCAGGCTAGTCGAGTAAAAACACGTGCGAGGTTTTGTGGGATGCGCATGCGCAGGTTTTGTGAGATGCGCATGCGCAGGTTTTGTGGGATGCGCATGCGCAGGTTTTTTGGGATGCGCATGGCTAGTCGAGCAAAAACACGTGCGAGAGGATGCATCCCGCAGGCTAGTCGAGCAAAAACACGTGCGAGAGGATGCATCCCGCAGGCTAGTCGAGCAAAAACACGTGCGGGAGGATGCATCCCGCAGGCTAGTCGAGTAAAAACACGTGCGAGAGGATGCATCCCGCAGGCTACTCGAGTAAAAACACGTGCGAGAGGATGCATCCCGCAGGCTAGTCGAGTAAAAACACGTGCGAGGTTTTGTGGGATGCGCATGCGCAGGTTTTTTGGGATGCGCATGGCTAGTCGAGCAGAAACACGTGCGAGAGGATGCATCCCGCAGGCTAGTCGAGCAAAAACACGTGCGAGAGGATGCATCCCGCAGGCTAGTCGAGCAAAAACACGTGCGAGAGGATGCATCCCGCAGGCTAGTCGAGCAAAAACACGTGCGAGAGGATGCATCCCGCAGGCTAGTCGAGCAAAAACACGTGCGAGAGGATGCATCCCGCAGGCTAGTCGAGCAAAAACACGTGCGAGAGGATGCATCCCGCAGGCTAGTCGAGTAAAAACACGTGCGAGAGGATGCATCCCGCAGGCTAGTCGAGTAAAAACACGTGCGAGGTTTTGTGGGATGCGCATGCGCCGGTTTTGTGGGATGCGCATGCGCAGGTTTTTTGGGATGCGCATGCGCAGGTTTTTTGGGATGCGCATGGCTAGTCAAGCAAAAACACGTGCGAGAGGATGCATCCCGCAGGGTAGTCGAGTAAAAACACGTGCGAGAGGATGCATCCCGCAGGCTAGTCGAGTAAAAACACGTGCGAGAGGATGCATCCCGCAGGCTAGTCGAGCAAAAACACGTGCGAGAGGATGCATCCCGCAGGCTAGTCGAGCAAAAACACGTGCGAGAGGATGCATCCCGCAGGCTAGTCAAGTAAAAACACGTGCGAGAGGATGCATCCCGCAGGCTAGTCGAGCACAAACACGTGCGAGAGGATGCATCCCGCAGGCTAGTCGAGCAAATACAGTGCGAGAGGATGCATCCCGCAGGCTAGTCGAGCAAAAACACGTGCGAGAGGATGTATCCCGCAGGCTAGTCGAGCAAAAACCCGTGCGAGAGGATGCATCCCGCAGACTAGTCGAGTAAAAACACGTGCGAGAGGATGCATCCCGCAGGCTAGTCGAGTAAAAACACGAGCGAGGTTTTGTGGGATGCGCATGCGCAGGTTTTTTGGGATGCGCATGGCTAGTCGAGCAAAAACACGTGCGAGAGGATGCATCCCGCAGGCTAGTCGTGCAAAAACACGTGCGAGAGGATGCATCCCGCAGGCTAGTCGAGTAAAAACACGTGCGAGAGGTTGCATCCCGCAGGCTAGTCGAGTAAAAACACGTGCGAGAGGATGCATCCCGCAGGCTAGTCGAGTAAAAACACGTGCGAGAGGATGCATCCCGCAGGCTAGTCGAGCAAAAACACGTGCGAGAGGATGCATCCCGCAGGCTAGTCGAGCAAAAACACGTGCGAGAAGATGCATCCCGCAGGCTAGTCGAGTAAAAACACGTGCGAGAGGATGCATCCCGCAGGCTAGTCGAGCACAAACACGTGCGAGAGGATGCATCCTGCAGGCTAGTCGAGTAAAAACACGTGCGAGAGGATGCATCCCGCAGGCTAGTCGAGTAAAAACACGTGCGAGGTTTTGTGGGATGCGCATGCGCAGGTTTTGTGGGATGCGCATGCGCAGGTTTTTTGGGATGCGCATGGCTAGTCGAGCAAAAACACGTGCGAGAGGATGCATCCCGCAGGCTAGTCGAGCAAAAACACGTGCGAGAGGATGCATCCCGCAGGCTAGTCGAGTAAAAACACGTGCGAGAGGATGCATCCCGCAGGCTAGTCGAGTAAAAACACGTGCGAGAGGATGCATCCCGCAGGCTAGTCGAGTAAAAACACGTGCGAGGTTTTGTGGGATGCGCATGCGCAGGTTTTTTGGGATGCGCATGCG
The DNA here is from genome assembly GCF_051020765.1 of Lasioglossum baleicum. NCBI lineage: Eukaryota > Metazoa > Arthropoda > Insecta > Hymenoptera > Halictidae > Lasioglossum > Lasioglossum baleicum. Next base: position 29,120 of record NW_027469569.1, read on the forward strand.
CAGGTTTTTTGGGATGCGCATGGCTAGTCGAGCAAAAACACGTGCGAGAGGATGCATCCCGCAGGCTAGTCGAGTAAAAACACGTGCGAGAGGATGCATCCTGCAGGCTAGTCGAGTAAAAACACGTGCGAGAGGATGCATCCCGCAGGCTAGTCGAGTAAAAACACGTGCGAGAGGATGCATCCCGCAGGCTAGTCGAGTAAAAACACGTGCGAGAGGATGCATCCCGCAGGCTAGTCGAGTAAAAACACGTGCGAGGTTTTGTGGGATGCGCATGAGCAGGTTTTGTGGGATGCGCATGCGCAGGTTTTTTGGGATGCGCATGGCTAGTCGAGTAAAAACACGTGCGAGAGGATGCATCCCGCAGGGTAGTCGAGTAAAAACACGTGCGAGAGGATGCATCCCGCAGGCTAGTCGAGTAAAAACACGTGCGAGGTTTTGTGGGATGCGCATGCGCAGGTTTTGTGAGATGCGCATGCGCAGGTTTTGTGGGATGCGCATGCGCAGGTTTTTTGGGATGCGCATGGCTAGTCGAGCAAAAACACGTGCGAGAGGATGCATCCCGCAGGCTAGTCGAGCAAAAACACGTGCGAGAGGATGCATCCCGCAGGCTAGTCGAGCAAAAACACGTGCGGGAGGATGCATCCCGCAGGCTAGTCGAGTAAAAACACGTGCGAGAGGATGCATCCCGCAGGCTACTCGAGTAAAAACACGTGCGAGAGGATGCATCCCGCAGGCTAGTCGAGTAAAAACACGTGCGAGGTTTTGTGGGATGCGCATGCGCAGGTTTTTTGGGATGCGCATGGCTAGTCGAGCAGAAACACGTGCGAGAGGATGCATCCCGCAGGCTAGTCGAGCAAAAACACGTGCGAGAGGATGCATCCCGCAGGCTAGTCGAGCAAAAACACGTGCGAGAGGATGCATCCCGCAGGCTAGTCGAGCAAAAACACGTGCGAGAGGATGCATCCCGCAGGCTAGTCGAGCAAAAACACGTGCGAGAGGATGCATCCCGCAGGCTAGTCGAGCAAAAACACGTGCGAGAGGATGCATCCCGCAGGCTAGTCGAGTAAAAACACGTGCGAGAGGATGCATCCCGCAGGCTAGTCGAGTAAAAACACGTGCGAGGTTTTGTGGGATGCGCATGCGCCGGTTTTGTGGGATGCGCATGCGCAGGTTTTTTGGGATGCGCATGCGCAGGTTTTTTGGGATGCGCATGGCTAGTCAAGCAAAAACACGTGCGAGAGGATGCATCCCGCAGGGTAGTCGAGTAAAAACACGTGCGAGAGGATGCATCCCGCAGGCTAGTCGAGTAAAAACACGTGCGAGAGGATGCATCCCGCAGGCTAGTCGAGCAAAAACACGTGCGAGAGGATGCATCCCGCAGGCTAGTCGAGCAAAAACACGTGCGAGAGGATGCATCCCGCAGGCTAGTCAAGTAAAAACACGTGCGAGAGGATGCATCCCGCAGGCTAGTCGAGCACAAACACGTGCGAGAGGATGCATCCCGCAGGCTAGTCGAGCAAATACAGTGCGAGAGGATGCATCCCGCAGGCTAGTCGAGCAAAAACACGTGCGAGAGGATGTATCCCGCAGGCTAGTCGAGCAAAAACCCGTGCGAGAGGATGCATCCCGCAGACTAGTCGAGTAAAAACACGTGCGAGAGGATGCATCCCGCAGGCTAGTCGAGTAAAAACACGAGCGAGGTTTTGTGGGATGCGCATGCGCAGGTTTTTTGGGATGCGCATGGCTAGTCGAGCAAAAACACGTGCGAGAGGATGCATCCCGCAGGCTAGTCGTGCAAAAACACGTGCGAGAGGATGCATCCCGCAGGCTAGTCGAGTAAAAACACGTGCGAGAGGTTGCATCCCGCAGGCTAGTCGAGTAAAAACACGTGCAAGAGGATGCTTCCCGCAGGCTAGTCGAGTAAAAACACGTGCGAGAGGATGCATCCCGCAGGCTAGTCGAGTAAAAACACGTGCGGGAGGATGCATCCCGCAGGCTAGTCAAGTAAAAACACGTACGAGAGGATGCATCCCGCAGGCTAGTCGAGCACAAACACGTGCGAGAGGATGCATCCCGCAGGCTAGTCGAGCAAATACACGTGCGAGAGGATGCATCCCGCAAGCTAGTCGAGCAAAAACACGTGCGAGAGGATGCATCCCGCAGGCCAGTCGAGCAAAAACACGTGCGAGAGGATGCATCCCGCAGGCTAGTCGAGTAAAAACACGTGCGAGAGGATGCATCCTGCAGGCTAGTCGAGTAAAAACACGTGCGAGAGGATGCATCCCGCAGGGTAGTCGAGTAAAAACACGTGCGAGAGGATGCATCCCGCAGGCTAGTCGAGTAAAAACACGTGCGAGAGGATGCATCCCGCAGGCTAGTCGAGTAAAAACACGTGCAAGGTTTTGTGGGATGCGCATGCGCAGGTTTTTTGGGATGCGCATGCGCAGGTTTTTTGGGATGCGCATGGCTAGTCGAGCAAAAACACGTGCGAGAGGATGCATCCCGCAGGGTAGTCGAGTAAAAACACGTGCGAGAGGATGCATCCCGCAGGCTAGTCGAGTAAAAACACGTGCGAGAGGATGCATCCCGCAGGCTAGTCGAGCAAAAACACGTGCGAGAGGATGCATCCCGCAGGCTAGTCGAGCAAAAACACGTGCGAGAGGATGCATCCCGCAGACTAGTCGAGTAAAAACACGTGCGAGAGGATGCTTCCCGCAGGCTAGTCGAGTAAAAACACGTGCGAGAGGATGCATCCCGCAGACTAGTCGAGTAAAAACACGTGCGAGAGGATGCATCCCGCAGGCTAGTCGAGTAAAAACACGTGCGAGAGCATGCATCCCGCAGGCTAGTCGAGTAAAAACACGTGCGAGAGAATGCATCCCGCAGGCTAGTCGAGTAAAAACACGTGCGAGGTTTTGTGGGATGCGCATGCGCAGGTTTTGTGAGATGCGCATGCGCAGGTTATTTGGGATGCGCATGCGCAGGTTTTTTGGGATGCGCATGGCTAGTCGAGTAAAAACACGTGCGAGAGGATGCATCCCGCAGGCTAGTCGAGCAAAAACACGTGCGAGAGGATGCATCCCGCAGGCTAGTCAAGTAAAAACACGTGCGAGAGGATGCATCCCGTAGGCTAGTCGAGCACAAACACGTGCGAGAGGATGCATCCCGCAGGCTAGTCGAGCAAAAACACGTGCGAGAGGATGCATCCCGCAGGCTAGTCGAGCAAAAACACGTGCGAGAGGATGCATCCCGCAGACTAGTCGAGTAAAAACACGTGCGAGAGGATGCTTCCCGCAGGCTAGTCGAGTAAAAACACGTGCGAGAGGATGCATCCCGCAGGCTAGTCGAGCAAAAACACGTGCGAGAGGATGCATCCCGCAGGCTAGTCGAGCAAAAACACGTGCGAGAGGATGCATCCCGCAGGCTAGTCAAGTAAAAACACGTACGAGAGGGTGCATCCCGCAGGCTAGTCGAGCACAAACACGTGCGAGAGGATGCATCCCGCAGGCTAGTCGAGCAAATACACGTGCGAGAGGATGCATCCCGCAGGCTAGTCGAGCAAAAACACGTGCGAGAGGATGCATCCCGCAGGCTAGTCGAGCAAAAACACGTGCGAGAGGATGCATCCCGCAGGCTAGTCGAGTAAAAACACGTGCGAGAGGATGCATCCTGCAGGCTAGTCGAGTAAAAACACGTGCGAGAGGATGCATCCCGCAGGCTAGTCGAGTAAAAACACGTGCGAGAGGATGCATCCCGCAGGCTAGTCGAGTAAAAACACGTGCGAGAGGATGCATCCCGCAGGCTAGTCGAGCAAATACACATGCGAGAGGATGCATCCCGCAGGATAGTCGAGTAAAAACACGTGCGAGAGGATGCATCCCGCAGGCTAGTCGAGCAAAAACACGTGCGAGAGGATGCATCCCGCAGGCTAGTCGAGCAAAAACACGTGCGAGAGGATGCATCCCGCAGACTAGTCGAGTAAAAACACGTGCGAGAGGATGCTTCCCGCAGGCTAGTCGAGTAAAAACACGTGCGAGAGGATGCATCCCGCAGGCTAGTCGAGCAAAAACACGTGCGAGAGGATGCATCCCGCAGGCTAGTCAAGTAAAAACACGTGCGAGAGGATGCATCCCGTAGGCTAGTCGAGCACAAACACGTGCGAGAGGATGCATCCCGCAGGCTAGTCGAGCAAATACACGTGCGAGAGGATGCATCCCGCAGGCTAGTCGAGCAAAAACACGTGCGAGAGGATGCATCCCGCAGGCTAGTCGAGCAAAAACACGTGCGAGAGGATGCATCCCGCAGACTAGTCGAGTAAAAACACGTGCGAGAGGATGCTTCCCTCAGGCTAGTCGAGTAAAAACACGTGCGAGAGGATGCATCCCGCAGGCTAGTCGAGTAAAAACACGTGCGAGGTTTTGTGGGATGCGCATGCGCAGGTTTTGTGGGATGCGCATGCGCAGGTTTTTTGGGATGCGCATGCGCAGGTTTTTTGGGATGCGCATGGCTAGTCGAGCAAAAACACGTGCGAGAGGATGCATCCCGCAGGCTAGTCGAGCAAAAACACGTGCGAGAGGATGCATCCCGCAGGCTAGTCGAGTAAAAACACGTGCGAGAGGATGCATCCCGCAGGCTAGTCGAGTAAAAACACGTGCGAGAGGATGCATCCCGCAGGCTAGTCGAGTAAAAACACGTGCGAAGTTTTGTGGGATGCGCATGCGCAGGTTTTTTGGGATGCGCATGCGCAGGTTTTTTGGGATGCGCATGGCTAGTCGAGCAAAAACACGTGCGAGAGGATGCATCCCGCAGGCTAGTCAAGTAAAAACACGTGCGAGAGGATGCATCCCGCAGGCTAGTCGAGCACAAACACGTGCGAGAGGATGCATCCCGCAGGCTAGTCGAGCAAATACACATGCGAGAGGATGCATCCCGCAGGCTAGTCGAGCAAAAACACTTGCGAGAGGATGCATCCCGCAGGCAAGTCGAGCAAAAACACGTGCGAGAGGATGCATCCCGCAGACTAGTCGATTAAAAACACGTGCGAGAGGATGCTTCCCGCAGGCTGGTCGAGTTAAAACACGTGCGAGAGGATGAATCCTGCAGGCTACTCGAGTAAAAACACGTGCGAGAGGATGCATCCCGCAGGCTAGTCGAGCAAAAACACGTGCGAGAGGATGCATCCCGCAGGCTAGTCGAGCAAAAACACGTGCGAGAGGATGCATCCCGCAGGCTAGTCGAGTAAAAACACGTGCGAGAGGATGCATCCCGCAGGCTAGTCGAGTACAAACACGTGCGAGAGGATGCATCCCGCAGGCTAGTCAAGTAAAAACACGTGCGAGAGGATGCATCCCGCAGGCTAGTCGAGCACAAACACGTGCGAGAGGATGCATCCCGCAGGCTAGTCGAGCAAATACACATGCGAGAGGATGCATCCCGCAGGCTAGTCGAGCAAAAACACGTGCGAGAGGATGCATCCCGCAGGCTAGTCGAGCAAAAACACGTGCGAGAGGATGCATCCCGCAGACTAGTCGATTAAAAACACGTGCGAGAGGATGCTTCCCGCAGGCTAGTCGAGTTAAAACACGTGCGAGAGGATGAATCCTGCAGGCTACTCGAGTAAAAACACGTGCGAGAGGATGCATCCCGCAGGCTAGTCGAGCAAAAACACGTGCGAGAGCATGCATCCCGCAGGCTAGTCGAGTAAAAACACGTGCGAGAGAATGCATCCCGCAGGCTAGTCGAGTAAAAACACGTGCGAGGTTTTGTGGGATGCGCATGCGCAGGTTTTGTGAGATGCGCATGCGCAGGTTATTTGGGATGCGCATGCGCAGGTTTTTTGGGATGCGCATGGCTAGTCGAGTAAAAACACGTGCGAGAGGATGCATCCCGCAGGCTAGTCGAGCAAATACACGTGCGAGAGGATGCATCCCGCAGGCTAGTCGAGCAAAAACACGTGCGAGAGGATGCATCCCGCAGGCTAGTCGAGCAAAAACACGTGCGAGAGGATGCATCCCGCAGACTAGTCGATTAAAAACACGTGCGAGAGGATGCTTCCCGCAGGCTAGTCGAGTTAAAACACGTGCGAGAGGATGAATCCTGCAGGCTACTCGAGTAAAAACACGTGCGAGAGGATGCATCCCGCAGGCTAGTCGAGCAAAAACACGTGCGAGAGCATGCATCCCGCAGGCTAGTCGAGTAAAAACACGTGCGAGAGAATGCATCCCGCAGGCTAGTCGAGTAAAAACACGTGCGAGGTTTTGTGGGATGCGCATGCGCAGGTTTTGTGAGATGCGCATGCGCAGGTTATTTGGGATGCGCATGCGCAGGTTTTTTGGGATGCGCATGGCTAGTCGAGTAAAAACACGTGCGAGAGGATGCATCCCGCAGGCTAGTCGAGCAAATACACGTGCGAGAGGATGCATCCCGCAGGCTAGTCGAGTAAAAACACGTGCGAAGTTTTGTGGGATGCGCATGCGCAGGTTTTTTGGGATGCGCATGCGCAGGTTTTTTGGGATGCGCATGGCTAGTCGAGCAAAAACACGTGCGAGAGGATGCATCCCGCAGGCTAGTCAAGTAAAAACACGTGCGAGAGGATGCATCCCGCAGGCTAGTCGAGCACAAACACGTGCGAGAGGATGCATCCCGCAGGCTAGTCGAGCAAATACACATGCGAGAGGATGCATCCCGCAGGCTAGTCGAGCAAAAACACTTGCGAGAGGATGCATCCCGCAGGCAAATCGAGCAAAAACACGTGCGAGAGGATGCATCCCGCAGACTAGTCGATTAAAAACACGTGCGAGAGGATGCTTCCCGCAGGCTAGTCGAGTTAAAACACGTGCGAGAGGATGAATCCTGCAGGCTACTCGAGTAAAAACACGTGCGAGAGGATGCATCCCGCAGGCTAGTCGAGCAAAAACACGTGCGAGAGGATGCATCCCGCAGGCTAGTCGAGCAAAAACACGTGCGAGAGGATGCATCCCGCAGGCTAGTCGAGTAAAAACACGTGCGAGAGGATGCATCCCGCAGGCTAGTCGAGTACAAACACGTGCGAGAGGATGCATCCCGCAGGCTAGTCAAGTAAAAACACGTGCGAGAGGATGCATCCCGCAGGCTAGTCGAGCACAAACACGTGCGAGAGGATGCATCCCGCAGGCTAGTCGAGCAAATACACATGCGAGAGGATGCATCCCGCAGGCTAGTCGAGCAAAAACACGTGCGAGAGGATGCATCCCGCAGGCTAGTCGAGCAAAAACACGTGCGAGAGGATGCATCCCGCAGACTAGTCGATTAAAAACACGTGCGAGAGGATGCTTCCCGCAGGCTAGTCGAGTTAAAACACGTGCGAGAGGATGAATCCTGCAGGCTACTCGAGTAAAAACACGTGCGAGAGGATGCATCCCGCAGGCTAGTCGAGCAAAAACACGTGCGAGAGCATGCATCCCGCAGGCTAGTCGAGTAAAAACACGTGCGAGAGAATGCATCCCGCAGGCTAGTCGAGTAAAAACACGTGCGAGGTTTTGTGGGATGCGCATGCGCAGGTTTTGTGAGATGCGCATGCGCAGGTTATTTGGGATGCGCATGCGCAGGTTTTTTGGGATGCGCATGGCTAGTCGAGTAAAAACACGTGCGAGAGGATGCATCCCGCAGGCTAGTCGAGCAAATACACGTGCGAGAGGATGCATCCCGCAGGCTAGTCGAGCAAAAACACGTGCGAGAGGATGCATCCCGCAGGCTAGTCGAGCAAAAACACGTGCGAGAGGATGCATCCCGCAGACTAGTCGAGTAAAAACACGTGCGAGAGGATGCTTCCCGCAGGCTAGTCGAGTAAAAACACGTGCGAGAGGATGCATCCCGCAGGCTAGTCGAGCAAAAACACGTGCGAGAGGATGCATCCCGCAGGCTAGTCGAGCAAAAACACGTGCGAGAGGATGCATCCCGCAGGCTAGTCAAGTAAAAACACGTACGAGAGGGTGCATCCCGCAGGCTAGTCGAGCACAAACACGTGCGAGAGGATGCATCCCGCAGGCTAGTCGAGCAAATACACGTGCGAGAGGATGCATCCCGCAGGCTAGTCGAGCAAAAACACGTGCGAGAGGATGCATCCCGCAGGCTAGTCGAGCAAAAACACGTGCGAGAGGATGCATCCCGCAGGCTAGTCGAGTAAAAACACGTGCGAGAGGATGCATCCTGCAGGCTAGTCGAGTAAAAACACGTGCGAGAGGATGCATCCCGCAGGCTAGTCGAGTAAAAACACGTGCGAGAGGATGCATCCCGCAGGCTAGTCGAGTAAAAACACGTGCGAGAGGATGCATCCCGCAGGCTAGTCGAGCAAATACACATGCGAGAGGATGCATCCCGCAGGATAGTCGAGTAAAAACACGTGCGAGAGGATGCATCCCGCAGGCTAGTCGAGCAAAAACACGTGCGAGAGGATGCATCCCGCAGGCTAGTCGAGCAAAAACACGTGCGAGAGGATGCATCCCGCAGACTAGTCGAGTAAAAACACGTGCGAGAGGATGCTTCCCGCAGGCTAGTCGAGTAAAAACACGTGCGAGAGGATGCATCCCGCAGGCTAGTCGAGCAAAAACACGTGCGAGAGGATGCATCCCGCAGGCTAGTCAAGTAAAAACACGTGCGAGAGGATGCATCCCGTAGGCTAGTCGAGCACAAACACGTGCGAGAGGATGCATCCCGCAGGCTAGTCGAGCAAATACACGTGCGAGAGGATGCATCCCGCAGGCTAGTCGAGCAAAAACACGTGCGAGAGGATGCATCCCGCAGGCTAGTCGAGCAAAAACACGTGCGAGAGGATGCATCCCGCAGACTAGTCGAGTAAAAACACGTGCGAGAGGATGCTTCCCTCAGGCTAGTCGAGTAAAAACACGTGCGAGAGGATGCATCCCGCAGGCTAGTCGAGTAAAAACACGTGCGAGGTTTTGTGGGATGCGCATGCGCAGGTTTTGTGGGATGCGCATGCGCAGGTTTTTTGGGATGCGCATGCGCAGGTTTTTTGGGATGCGCATGGCTAGTCGAGCAAAAACACGTGCGAGAGGATGCATCCCGCAGGCTAGTCGAGCAAAAACACGTGCGAGAGGATGCATCCCGCAGGCTAGTCGAGTAAAAACACGTGCGAGAGGATGCATCCCGCAGGCTAGTCGAGTAAAAACACGTGCGAGAGGATGCATCCCGCAGGCTAGTCGAGTAAAAACACGTGCGAAGTTTTGTGGGATGCGCATGCGCAGGTTTTTTGGGATGCGCATGCGCAGGTTTTTTGGGATGCGCATGGCTAGTCGAGCAAAAACACGTGCGAGAGGATGCATCCCGCAGGCTAGTCAAGTAAAAACACGTGCGAGAGGATGCATCCCGCAGGCTAGTCGAGCACAAACACGTGCGAGAGGATGCATCCCGCAGGCTAGTCGAGCAAATACACATGCGAGAGGATGCATCCCGCAGGCTAGTCGAGCAAAAACACTTGCGAGAGGATGCATCCCGCAGGCAAGTCGAGCAAAAACACGTGCGAGAGGATGCATCCCGCAGACTAGTCGATTAAAAACACGTGCGAGAGGATGCTTCCCGCAGGCTAGTCGAGTTAAAACACGTGCGAGAGGATGAATCCTGCAGGCTACTCGAGTAAAAACACGTGCGAGAGGATGCATCCCGCAGGCTAGTCGAGCAAAAACACGTGCGAGAGGATGCATCCCGCAGGCTAGTCGAGCAAAAACACGTGCGAGAGGATGCATCCCGCAGGCTAGTCGAGTAAAAACACGTGCGAGAGGATGCATCCCGCAGGCTAGTCGAGTACAAACACGTGCGAGAGGATGCATCCCGCAGGCTAGTCAAGTAAAAACACGTGCGAGAGGATGCATCCCGCAGGCTAGTCGAGCACAAACACGTGCGAGAGGATGCATCCCGCAGGCTAGTCGAGCAAATACACATGCGAGAGGATGCATCCCGCAGGCTAGTCGAGCAAAAACACGTGCGAGAGGATGCATCCCGCAGGCTAGTCGAGCAAAAACACGTGCGAGAGGATGCATCCCGCAGACTAGTCGATTAAAAACACGTGCGAGAGGATGCTTCCCGCAGGCTAGTCGAGTTAAAACACGTGCGAGAGGATGAATCCTGCAGGATACTCGAGTAAAAACACGTGCGAGAGGATGCATCCCGCAGGCTAGTCGAGCAAAAACACGTGCGATAGGATGCATCCCGCAGGCTAGTCGAGCAAAAACACGTGCGAGAGGATGCATCCCGCAGGCTAGTCGAGTAAAAACACGTGCGAGAGGATGCATCCCGCAGGCTAGTCGAGTAAAAACACGTGCGAGAGGATGCATCCCGCAGGCTAGTCGAGTAAAAACACGTGCGAAGTTTTGTGGGATGCGCATGCGCAGGTTTTTTGGGATGCGCATGCGCAGGTTTTTTGGGATGCGCATGGCTAGTCGTTGTAAAAACACGTGCCAGAGGATGCATCCCGCAGGCTAGTCGAGCAAAAACACGTGCGAGAGGATGCATCCCGCAGGCTAGTCGAGCAAAAACACGTGCGAGAGGATGCATCCCGCAGGCTAGTCGAGTAAAAACACGTGCGAGAGGATGCATCCCGCAGGCTAGTCGAGTAAAAACACGTGCGAGAGGATGCATCCCGCAGGCTAGTCGAGTAAAAACACGTGCGAAGTTTTGTGGGATGCGCATGCGCAGGTTTTTTGGGATGCGCATGCGCAGGTTTTTTGGGATGCGCATGGCTAGTCGAGCAAAAACACGTGCGAGAGGATGCATCCCGCAGGCTAGTCAAGTAAAAACACGTGCGAGAGGATGCATCCCGCAGGCTAGTCGAGCACAAACACGTGCGAGAGGATGCATCCCGCAGGCTAGTCGAGCAAATACACATGCGAGAGGATGCATCCCGCAGGCTAGTCGAGCAAAAACACGTGCGAGAGGATGCATCCCGCAGGCTAGTCGAGCAAAAACACGTGCGAGAGGATGCATCCCGCAGACTAGTCGATTAAAAACACGTGCGAGAGGATGCTTCCCGCAGGCTAGTCGAGTTAAAACACGTGCGAGAGGATGAATCCTGCAGGCTACTCGAGTAAAAACACGTGCGAGAGGATGCATCCCGCAGGCTAGTCGAGCAAAAACACGTGCGAGAGGATGCATCCCGCAGGCTAGTCGAGCAAAAACACGTGCGAGAGGATGCATCCCGCAGGCTAGTCGAGTAAAAACACGTGCGAGAGGATGCATCCCGCAGGCTAGTCGAGTAAAAACACGTGCGAGAGGATGCATCCCGCAGGCTAGTCAAGTAAAAACACGTGCGAGAGGATGCATCCCGCAGGCTAGTCGAGCACAAACACGTGCGAGAGGATGCATCCCGCAGGCTAGTCGAGCAAATACACATGCGAGAGGATGCATCCCGCAGGCTAGTCGAGCAAAAACACGTGCGAGAGGATGCATCCCGCAGGCTAGTCGAGCAAAAACACGTGCGAGAGGATGCATCCCGCAGACTAGTCGATTAAAAACACGTGCGAGAGGATGCTTCCCGCAGGCTAGTCGAGTTAAAACACGTGCGAGAGGATGAATCCTGCAGGCTACTCGAGTAAAAACACGTGCGAGAGGATGCATCCCGCAGGCTAGTCGAGCAAAAACACGTGCGAGAGGATGCATCCCGCAGGCTAGTCGAGCAAAAACACGTGCGAGAGGATGCATCCCGCAGGCTAGTCGAGTAAAAACACGTGCGAAGTTTTGTGGGATGCGCATGCGCAGGTTTTTTGGGATGCGCATGGCTAGTCGAGCAAAAACACGTGCGAGAGGATGCATCCCGCAGGCTAGTCAAGTAAAAACACGTGCGAGAGGATGCATCCCGCAGGCTAGTCGAGCACAAACACGTGCGAGAGGATGCATCCCGCAGGCTAGTCGAGCAAATACACATGCGAGAGGATGCATCCCGCAGGCTAGTCGAGCAAAAACACGTGCGAGAGGATGCATCCCGCAGGCTAGTCGAGCAAAAACACGTGCGAGAGGATGCATCCCGCAGACTAGTCGATTAAAAACACGTGCGAGAGGATGCTTCCCGCAGGCTAGTCGAGTTAAAACACGTGCGAGAGGATGAATCCTGCAGGCTACTCGAGTAAAAACACGTGCGAGAGGATGCATCCCGCAGGCTAGTCGAGCAAAAACACGTGCGAGAGGATGCATCCCGCAGGCTAGTCGAGCAAAAACACGTGCGAGAGGATGCATCCCGCAGGCTAGTCGAGTAAAAACACGTGCGAGAGGATGCATCCCTCAGGCTAGTCGAGTAAAAACACGTGCGAGAGGATGCATCCCGCAGGCTAGTCAAGTAAAAACACGTGCGAGAGGATGCATCCCGCAGGCTAGTCGAGCACAAACACGTGCGAGAGGATGCATCCCGCAGGCTAGTCGAGCAAATACACATGCGAGAGGATGCATCCCGCAGGCTAGTCGAGCAAAAACACGTGCGAGAGGATGCATCCCGCAGGCTAGTCGAGCAAAAACACGTGCGAGAGGATGCATCCCGCAGACTAGTCGATTAAAAACACGTGCGAGAGGATGCTTCCCGCAGGCTAGTCGAGTTAAAACACGTGCGAGAGGATGAATCCTGCAGGCTACTCGAGTAAAAACACGTGCGAGAGGATGCATCCCGCAGGCTAGTCGAGCAAAAACACGTGCGAGAGGATGCATCCCGCAGGCTAGTCGAGCAAAAACACGTGCGAGAGGATGCATCCCGCAGGCTAGTCGAGTAAAAACACGTGCGAGAGGATGCATCCCGCAGGCTAGTCGAGTAAAAACACGTGCGAGAGGATGCATCCCGCAGGCTAGTCGAGTAAAAACACGTGCGAAGTTTTGTGGGATGCGCATGCGCAGGTTTTTTGGGATGCGCATGCGCAGGTTTTTTGGGATGCGCATGGCTAGTCGAGTAAAAACACGTGCGAGAGGATGCATCCCGCAGGCTAGTCGAGCAAAAACACGTGCGAGAGGAAGCATCCCGCAGGCTAGTCGAGCAAAAACACGTGCGAGAGGATGCATCCCGCAGGCTAGTCAAGTAAAAACACGTGCGAGAGGATGCATCCCGCAGGCTAGTCGAGCACAAACACGTGCGAGAGGATGCATTCCGCAGGCTAGTCGAGCAAATACACGTGCGAGAGGATGCATCCCGCAGGCTAGTCGAGCAAAACCACGTGCGAGAGGATGCATCCCGCAGGCTAGTCGAGCAAAAACACGTGCGAGAGGATGCATCCCGCAGGCTAGTCGAGTAAAAACACGTGCGAGAGGATGCTTCCCGCAGGCTAGTCGAGTAAAAACACGTGCGAGAGGATGCATCCCGCAGGCTAGTCGAGTAAAAACACGTGCGAGGTTTTGTGGGATGCGCATGCGCAGGTTTTGTGGGATGCGCATGCGCAGGATTTTTGGGATGCGCATGCGCAGGTTTTTTGGGATGCGCATGGCTAGTCGAGCAAAAACACGTGCGAGAGGATGCATCCCGCAGGCTAGTCGAGCAAAAACACGTGCGAGAGGATGCATCCCGCAGGCTAGTCGAGCAAAAACACGTGCGAGAGGATGCATCCCGCAGGCTAGTCGAGTAAAAACACGTGCGAGAGGATGCATCCCGCAGGCTACTCGAGTAAATACACGTGCGAGAGGATGCATCCCGCAGGCTAGTCGAGTAAAAACACGTGCGAGGTTTTGTGGGATGCGCATGCGCAGGTTTTTTGGGATGCGCATGGCTAGTCGAGCAAAAACACGTGCGAGAGGATGCATCCCGCAGGCTAGTCGAGCAAAAACACGTGCGAGAGGATGCATCCCGCAGGCTAGTCGAGCAAAAACACGTGCGAGAGGATGCATCCCGCAGGCTAGTCGAGCAAAAACACGTGCGAGAGGATGCATCCCGCAGGCTAGTCGAGCAAAAACACGTGCGAGAGGATGCATCCCGCAGACTAGTCGAGTAAAAACACGTGCGAAAGGATGCATCCCGCAGGCTAGTCGAGCACAAACACGTGCGAGGTTTTGTGGGATGCGCATGCGCAGGTTTTGTGGGATGCGCATGCGCAGGTTTTTTGGGATGCGCATGCGCTGGTTTTTTGGGATGCGCATGGCTAGTCGAGCAAAAACACGTGCGAGAGGATGCATCCCGCAGGCTAGTCGAGCAAAAACACGTGCGAGAGGATGCATCCCGCAGGCTAGTCGAGTAAAAACACGTGGGAGAAGATGCATCCTGCAGGCTGGTCGAGTAAAAACACGTGCGAGAGGATGCATCCCGCAGGCTAGTCGAGTAAAAACACGTGCGAGAGGATGCATCCCGCAGGCTAGTCGAGTAAAAACACGTGCGAAAGGATGCATCCCGCAGGCTAGTCGAGCACAAACACGTGCGAGGTTTTGTGGGATGCGCATGCGCAGGTTTTGTGGGATGCGCATGCGCAGGTTTTTTGGGATGCGCATGCGCTGGTTTTTTGGGATGCGCATGGCTAGTCGAGCAGAAACACGTGCGAGAGGATTCATCCCGCAGGCTAGTCGAGCACAAACACGTGCGAGAGGATGCATCCCGCAGGCTAGTCGAGCAAAAACACGTGCGAGAGGATGCATCCCGCAGGCTAGTCAAGTAAAAACACGTGCGAGAGGATGCATCCCGCAGGCTAGTCGAGCACAAACACGTGCGAGAGGATGCATCCCGCAGGCTAGTCGAGCAAATACACGTGCGAGAGGATGCATCCCGCAGGCTAGTCGAGCAAAAACACGTGCGAGAGGATGCATCCCGCAGGCTAGTCGAGCAAAAACACGTGCGAGAGGATGCATCCCGCAGGCTAGTCGAGTAAAAACACGTGCGAGAGGATGCTTCCCGCAGGCTAGTCGAGTAAAAACACGTGCGAGAGGATGCATCCCGCAGGCTAGTCGAGTAAAAACACGTGCGAGGTTTTGTGGGATGCGCATGCGCAGGTTTTGTGGGATGCGCATGCGCAGGATTTTTGGGATGCGCATGCGCAGGTTTTTTGGGATGCGCATGGCTAGTCGAGCAAAAACACGTGCGAGAGGATGCATCCCGCAGGCTAGTCGAGCAAAAACACGTGCGAGAGGATGCATCCCGCAGGCTAGTCGAGCAAAAACACGTGCGAGAGGATGCATCCCGCAGGCTAGTCGAGCAAAAACACGTGCGAGAGGAAGCATCCCGCAGGCTAGTCGAGCAAAAACACGTGCGAGAGGATGCATCCCGCAGGCTAGTCAAGTAAAAACACGTGCGAGAGGATGCATCCCGCAGGCTAGTCGAGCACAAACACGTGCGAGAGGATGCATTCCGCAGGCTAGTCGAGCAAATACACGTGCGAGAGGATGCATCCCGCAGGCTAGTCGAGCAAAACCACGTGCGAGAGGATGCATCCCGCAGGCTAGTCGAGCAAAAACACGTGCGAGAGGATGCATCCCGCAGGCTAGTCGAGTAAAAACACGTGCGAGAGGATGCTTCCCGCAGGCTAGTCGAGTAAAAACACGTGCGAGAGGATGCATCCCGCAGGCTAGTCGAGTAAAAACACGTGCGAGGTTTTGTGGGATGCGCATGCGCAGGTTTTGTGGGATGCGCATGCGCAGGATTTTTGGGATGCGCATGCGCAGGTTTTTTGGGATGCGCATGGCTAGTCGAGCAAAAACACGTGCGAGAGGATGCATCCCGCAGGCTAGTCGAGCAAAAACACGTGCGAGAGGATGCATCCCGCAGGCTAGTCGAGCAAAAACACGTGCGAGAGGATGCATCCCGCAGGCTAGTCGAGTAAAAACACGTGCGAGAGGATGCATCCCGCAGGCTACTCGAGTAAATACACGTGCGAGAGGATGCATCCCGCAGGCTAGTCGAGCAAAAACACGTGCGAGAGGATGCATCCCGCAGGCTAGTCGAGCAAAAACACGTGCGAGAGGATGCATCCCGCAGGCTAGTCGAGTAAAAACACGTGCGAGAGGATGCATCCCGCAGGCTACTCGAGTAAATACACGTGCGAGAGGATGCATCCCGCAGGCTAGTCGAGTAAAAACACGTGCGAGGTTTTGTGGGATGCGCATGCGCAGGTTTTTTGGGATGCGCATGGCTAGTCGAGCAAAAACACGTGCGAGAGGATGCATCCCGCAGGCTAGTCGAGCAAAAACACGTGCGAGAGGATGCATCCCGCAGGCTAGTCGAGCAAAAACACGTGCGAGAGGATGCATCCCGCAGGCTAGTCGAGCAAAAACACGTGCGAGAGGATGCATCCCGCAGGCTAGTCGAGCAAAAACACGTGCGAGAGGATGCATCCCGCAGACTAGTCGAGTAAAAACACGTGCGAAAGGATGCATCCCGCAGGCTAGTCGAGCACAAACACGTGCGAGGTTTTGTGGGATGCGCATGCGCAGGTTTTGTGGGATGCGCATGCGCAGGTTTTTTGGGATGCGCATGCGCTGGTTTTTTGGGATGCGCATGGCTAGTCGAGCAAAAACACGTGCGAGAGGATGCATCCCGCAGGCTAGTCGAGCAAAAACACGTGCGAGAGGATGCATCCCGCAGGCTAGTCGAGTAAAAACACGTGGGAGAAGATGCATCCTGCAGGCTGGTCGAGTAAAAACACGTGCGAGAGGATGCATCCCGCAGGCTAGTCGAGTAAAAACACGTGCGAGAGGATGCATCCCGCAGGCTAGTCGAGTAAAAACACGTGCGAAAGGATGCATCCCGCAGGCTAGTCGAGCACAAACACGTGCGAGGTTTTGTGGGATGCGCATGCGCAGGTTTTGTGGGATGCGCATGCGCAGGTTTTTTGGGATGCGCATGCGCTGGTTTTTTGGGATGCGCATGGCTAGTCGAGCAGAAACACGTGCGAGAGGATTCATCCCGCAGGCTAGTCGAGCACAAACACGTGCGAGAGGATGCATCCCGCAGGCTAGTCGAGCAAAAACACGTGCGAGAGGATGCATCCCGCAGGCTAGTCGAGTAAAAACACGTGCGAAAGGATGCATCCCGCAGGCTAGTCGAGCACAAACACGTGCGAGAGGATGCATCCCGCAGGCTAGTCGAGCAAAAACACGTGCGAGAGGATGCATCCCGCAGGCTAGTCGAGTAAAAACACGTGCAAGAGGATGCTTCCCGCAGGCTAGTCGAGTAAAAACACGTGCGAGAGGATGCATCCCGCAGGCTAGTCGAGTAAAAGCACGTGCGAGAGGATGCGTCCCGCAGGCTAGTCGAGCAAAAACACGTGCGAGAGGATGCATCCCGCAGGCTAGTCGAGCAAAAACACGTGCGAGAGGATGCGTCCCGCAGGCTAGTCGAGCAAAAACACGTGCGAGAGGATGCATCCCGCAGACTAGTCGAGCAAAAACACGTGCGAGAGGATGCATCCCGCAGGCTAGTCGAGCAAAAACACGTGCGGGAGGATGCATCCCGCAGGCTAGTCGAGTAAAAACACGTGCGAGAGGATGCATCCCGCAGGCTAGTCGAGCACAAACACGTGCGAGAGGATGCATCCCGCAGGCTAGTCGAGCAAAAACACGTGCGAGTGGATGCATCCCGCAGGCTAGTCGAGTAAAAACACGTGCGAGAGGATGCATCCCGCAGGCTAGTCGAGCACAAACACGTGCGAGAGGATGCATCCCGCAGGCTAGTCGAGTAAAAACACGTGCGAGAGGATGCATCCCGCAGGCTAGTCGAGCAAAAACACGTGCGAGAGGATGCATCCCGCAGGCTAGTCGAGCAAAAACACGTACGAGAGGATGCATCCCGCAGGCTAGTCGAGCACAAACACGTGCGAGAGGATGCATCCCGCAGGCTAGTCGAGCACAAACACGTGCGAGAGGATGCATCCCGCAGGCTAGTCGAGCAAAAACACGTGCGAGAGGATGCATCCCGCAGGCTAGTCGAGTAAAAACACCTGCGAAAGGATGCATCCCGCAGGCTAGTCGAGCACAAACACGTGCGAGGTTTTGTGGGATGCGCATGCGCAGGTTTTTTGGGATGCGCATGCGCAGGTTTTTTGGGATGCGCATGGCTAGTCGAGCAAAAACACGTGCGAGAGGATGCATCCCGCAGGCTAGTCGAGCAAAAACACGTGCGAGAGGATGCATCCCGCAGGCTAGTCGAGTAAAAACACGTGCGAGAGGATGCATCCTGCAGGCTGGTCGAGTAAAAACACGTGCGAGAGGATGCATCCTGCAGGCTAGTCGAGTAAAAACACGTGCGAGAGGATGCATCCCGCAGGCTAGTCGAGTAAAAACACGTGCGAGAGGATGCATCTCGCAGGCTAGTCGAGTAAAAACACGTGCGAGTTTTTGTGGGATGCGCATGCGCAGGTTTTGTGGGATGCGCATGCGCAGGTTTTTTGGGATGCGCATGGCTAGCCGAGCAAAAACACGTGCGAGAAGATGCATCCCGCAGGGTAGTCGAGTAAAAACACGTGCGAGAGGATGCATCCCGCAGGCTAGTCGAGGAAAAACACGTGCGAGAGGATGCATCCCGCAGGCTAGTCGAGCAAAAACACGTGCGAGAGGATGCATCCCGCAGGCTAGTCGAGCAAAAACACGTGCGATTGGATGCATCCCGCAGGCTAGTCGAGTAAAAACACGTGCGAGAGGATGCATCCCGCAGGCTAGTCGAGCACAAACACGTGCGAGAGGATGCATCCCGTAGGCTAGTCGAGCAAAAACACGTGCGAGAGGATGCATCCCGCAGGCTAGTCGAGCAAAAACACGTGCGAGAGGATGCATCCCGCAGGCTAGTCGAGCAAAAACACGTGCGAGAGGATGCATCCCGCAGACTAGTCGAGTAAAAACACGTGCGAAAGGATGCATCCCGCAGGCTAGTCGAGCACAAACACGTGCGAGGTTTTGTGGGATGCGCATGCGCAGGTTTTGTGGGATGCGCATGCGCAGGTTTTTTGGGATGCGCATGCGCTGGTTTTTTGGGATGCGCATGGCTAGTCGAGCAAAAACACGTGCGAGAGGATGCATCCCGCAGGCTAGTCGAGCAAAAACACGTGCGAGAGGATGCATCCCGCAGGCTAGTCGAGCAAAAACACGTGCGAGAGGATGCATCCCGCAGGCTAGTCGAGTAAAAACACGTGCGAAAGGATGCATCCCGCAGGCTAGTCGAGCACAAACACGTGCGAGAGGATGCATCCCGCAGGCTAGTCGAGCAAAAACACGTGCGAGAGGATGCATCCCGCAGGCTAGTCGAGTAAAAACACGTGCAAGAGGATGCTTCCCGCAGGCTAGTCGAGTAAAAACACGTGCGAGAGGATGCATCCCGCAGGCTAGTCGAGTAAAAACACGTGCGACAGGATGCGTCCCGCAGGCTAGTCGAGCAAAAACACGTGCGAGAGGATGCATCCCGCAGGCTAGTCGAGCAAAAACACGTGCCAGAGGATGCGTCCCGCAGGCTAGTCGAGCAAAAACACGTGCGAGAGGATGCATCCCGCAGGCTAGTCGAGTAAAAACACGTGCGAAAGGATGCATCCCGCAGGCTAGTCGAGCACAAACACGTGCGAGGTTTTGTGGGATGCGCATGCGCAGGTTTTTTGGGATGCCCATGGCAAGCCGAGCAAAAACACGTGCGAGAAGATGCATCCCGCAGGGTAGTCGAGTAAAAACACGTGCGAGAGGATGCATCCCGCAGGCTAGTCGAGTAAAAACACGTGCGAGAGGATGCATCCCGCAGGCTAGTCGAGCAAAAACACGTGCGAGAGGATGCATCCCGCAGGCTAGTCGAGCAAAAACACGTGCGAGTGGATGCATCCCGCAGGCTAGTCGAGTAAAAACACGTGCGAGAGGATGCATCCCGCAGGCTAGTCGAGCACAAACACGTGCGAAAGGATGCATCCCGCAGGCTAGTCGAGCACAAACACGTGCGAGGTTTTGTGGGATGCGCATGCGCAGGTTTTTTGGGATGCGCATGGCTAGCCGAGCAAAAACACGTGCGAGAAGATGCATCCCGCAGGGTAGTCGAGTAAAAACACGTGCGAGAGGATGCATCCCGCAGGCTAGTCGAGTAAAAACACGTGCGAGAGGATGCATCCCGCAGGCTAGTCGAGCAAAAACACGTGCGAAAGGATGCATCCCGCAGGCTAGTCGAGCACAAACACGTGCGAGGTTTTGTGGGATGCGCATGCGCAGGTTTTTTGGGATGCGCATGGCTAGCCGAGCAAAAACACGTGCGAGAAGATGCATCCCGCAGGGTAGTCGAGTAAAAACACGTGCGAGAGGATGCATCCCGCAGGCTAGTCGAGTAAAAACACGTGCGAGAGGATGCATCCCGCAGGCTAGTCGAGCAAAAACACGTGCGAGAGGATGCATCCCGCAGGCTAGTCGAGCAAAAACACGTGCGAGTGGATGCATCCCGCAGGCTAGTCGAGTAAAAACACGTGCGAAAGGATGCATCCCGCAGGCTAGTCGAGCACAAACACGTGCGAGGTTTTGTGGGATGCGCATGCGCAGGTTTTGTGGGATGCGCATGCGCAGGTTTTTTGGGATGCGCATGCGCAGGTTTTTTGGGATGCGCATGGCTAGTCGAGCAAAAACACGTGCGAGAGGATGCATCCCGCAGGCTAGTCGAGTAAAAACACGTGCGAGAGGATGCATCCCGCAGGCTAGTCGAGCACAAACACGTGCGAGAGGATGCATCCCGCAGGCTAGTCGAGCAAAAACACGTGCGAGAGGATGCATCCCGCAGGCTAGTCGAGTAAAAACACGTGCGAAAGGATGCATCCCGCAGGCTAGTCGAGCACAAACACGTGCGAGGTTTTGTGGGATGCTCATGCGCAGGTTTTGTGGGATGCGCATGCGCAGGTTTTTTGGGATGCGCATGCGCAGGTTTTTTGGGATGCGCATGGCTAGTCGAGCAAAAACACGTGCGAGAGGATGCATCCCGCAGGCTAGTCGAGCAAAAACACGTGCGTGATGATGCATCCCGCAGGCTAGTCGAGTAAAAACACGTGCGAGAGGATGCATCCCGCAGGCTAGTCGAGCACAAACACGTGCGAGGTTTTTTGGGATGCGCATGGCTAGTCGAGCAAAAACACGTGCGAGAGGATGCATCCCGCAGGCTAGTCGAGTAAAAACACGTGCGAGAGGATGCATCCCGCAGGCTAGTCGAGCACAAACACGTGCGAGAGGATGCATCCCGCAGGCTAGTCGAGCAAAAACACGTGCGAGAGGATGCATCCCGCAGGCTAGTCGAGTAAAAACACGTGCGAAAGGATGCATCCCGCAGGCTAGTCGAGCACAAACACGTGCGAGGTTTTGTGGGATGCGCATGCGCAGGTTTTTTGGGATGCGCATGGCTAGCCGAGCAAAAACACGTGCGAGAAGATGCACCCCGCAGGGTAGTCGAGTAAAAACACGTGCGAGAGGATGCATCCCGCAGGCTAGTCGAGTAAAAACACGTGCGAGAGGATGCATCCCGCAGGCTAGTCGAGCAAAAACACGTGCGAGAGGATGCATCCCGCAGGCTAGTCGAGCAAAAACACGTGCGAGTGGATGCATCCCGCAGGCTAGTCGAGTAAAAACACGTGCGAAAGGATGCATCCCGCAGGCTAGTCGAGTAAAAACACGTGCGAAAGGATGCATCCCGCAGGCTAGTCGAGCACAAACACGTGCGAGGTTTTGTGGGATGCGCATGCGCAGGTTTTTTGGGATGCGCATGGCTAGTCGAGCAAAAACACGTGCGAGAGGATGCATCCCGCAGGCTAGTCGAGCAAAAACACGTGCGAGAGGATGCATCCCGCAGGCTAGTCGAGTAAAAACACGTGCGAGAGGATGCATCCCGCAGGCTAGTCGAGCACAAACACGTGCGAGAGGATGCATCCCGCAGGCTAGTCGAGCACAAACACGTGCGAGAGGATGCATCCCGCAGGCTAGTCGAGAAAAAAAAAGCGAGAGGATGCATCCCGCAGGCTAGTCGAGTAAAAACACGTGCGAAAGGATGCATCCCGCAGGCTAGTCGAGTAAAAACACGTGCGAAAGGATGCATCCCGCAGGCTAGTCGAGCACAAACACGTGCGAGGTTTTGTGGGAGGCGCATGCGCAGGTTTTTTGGGATGCGCATGGCTAGCCGAGCAAAAACACGTGCGAGAAGATGCATCCCGCAGGGTAGTCGAGTAAAAACACATGCGAGAGGATGCATCCCGCAGGCTAGTCGAGTAAAAACACGTGCGAGAGGATGCATCCCGCAGGCTAGTCGAGCAAAAACACGTGCGAGAGGATGCATCCCGCAGGCTAGTCGAGCAAAAACACGTGCGAGTGGATGCATCCCGCAGGCTAGTCGAGTAAAAACACGTGCGAGAGGATGCATCCCGCAGGCTAGTCGAGCACAAACACGTGCGAGAGGATGCATCCCGCAGGCTAGTCGAGCAAAAACACGTGCGAGAGGATGCATCCCGCAGGCTAGTCGAGTAAAAACACGTGCGAGAGGATGCATCCCGCAGGCTAGTCGAGCAAAAACACGTGCGAGAGGATGCATCCCGCAGGCTAGTCGAGCAGAAACACGTACGAGAGGATGCATCCCGCAGGCTAGTCGAGTAAAAACACGTGCGAGAGGATGCATCCCGCAGGCTAGTCGAGCACAAACACGTGCGAGAGGATGCATCCCGCAGGCTAGTCAAGCACAAACACGTGCGAGAGGATGCATCCCGCAGGCTAGTCGAGCAAAAACACGTGCGAGAGGATGCATCCCGCAGGCTAGTCGAGTAAAAACACCTGCGAAAGGATGCATCCCGCAGGCTAGTCGAGCACAAACACGTGCGAGGTTTTGTGGGATGCGCATGCGCAGATTTTTTGGGATGCGCATGCGCAGGTTTTTTGGGATGCGCATGCGCAGATTTTTTGGGATGCGCATGCGCAGGTTTTTTGGGATGCGCATGGCTAGTCGAGCAAAAACACGTGCGAGAGGATGCATCCCGCAGGCTAGTCGAGCAAAAACACGTGCGAGAGGATGCATCCCGCAGGCTAGTCGAGCAAAAACACGTGCGAGAGGATGCATCCCGCAGGCTAGTCGAGTAAAAACACGTGCGAAAGGATGCATCCCGCAGGCTAGTCGAGCACAAACACGTGCGAGAGGATGCATCCCGCAGGCTAGTCGAGCAAAAACACGTGCGAGAGGATGCATCCCGCAGGCTAGTCGAGTAAAAACACGTGCAAGAGGATGCTTCCCGCAGGCTAGTCGAGTAAAAACACGTGCGAGAGGATGCATCCCGCAGGCTAGTCGAGTAAAAACACGTGCGACAGGATGCGTCCCGCAGGCTAGTCGAGCAAAAACACGTGCGAGAGGATGCATCCCGCAGGCTAGTCGAGCAAAAACACGTGCCAGAGGATGCGTCCCGCAGGCTAGTCGAGCAAAAACACGTGCGAGAGGATGCATCCCGCAGGCTAGTCGAGTAAAAACACGTGCGAAAGGATGCATCCCGCAGGCTAGTCGAGCACAAACACGTGCGAGGTTTTGTGGGATGCGCATGCGCAGGTTTTTTGGGATGCGCATGGCTAGCCGAGCAAAAACACGTGCGAGAAGATGCATCCCGCAGGGTAGTCGAGTAAAAACACGTGAGGGGATGCATCCCGCAGGCTAGTCGAGTAAAAACACGTGCGAGAGGATGCATCCCGCAGGCTAGTCGAGCAAAAACACGTGCGAGAGGATGCATCCCGCAGGCTAGTCGAGCAAAAACACGTGCGAGTGGATGCATCCCGCAGGCTAGTCGAGTAAAAACACGTGCGAGAGGATGCATCCCGCAGGCTAGTCGAGCACAAACACGTGCGAAAGGATGCATCCCGCAGGCTAGTCGAGCACAAACACGTGCGAGGTTTTGTGGGATGCGCATGCGCAGGTTTTTTGGGATGCGCATGGCTAGCCGAGCAAAAACACGTGCGAGAAGATGCATCCCGCAGGGTAGTCGAGTAAAAACACGTGCGAGAGGATGCATCCCGCAGGCTAGTCGAGTAAAAACACGTGCGAGAGGATGCATCCCGCAGGCTAGTCGAGCAAAAACACGTGCGAAAGGATGCATCCCGCAGGCTAGTCGAGCACAAACACGTGCGAGGTTTTGTGGGATGCGCATGCGCAGGTTTTTTGGGATGCGCATGGCTAGCCGAGCAAAAACACGTGCGAGAAGATGCATCCCGCAGGGTAGTCGAGTAAAAACACGTGCGAGAGGATGCATCCCGCAGGCTAGTCGAGTAAAAACACGTGCGAGAGGATGCATCCCGCAGGCTAGTCGAGCAAAAACACGTGCGAGAGGATGCATCCCGCAGGCTAGTCGAGCAAAAACACGTGCGAGTGGATGCATCCCGCAGGCTAGTCGAGTAAAAACACGTGCGAAAGGATGCATCCCGCAGGCTAGTCGAGCACAAACACGTGCGAGGTTTTGTGGGATGCGCATGCGCAGGTTTTGTGGGATGCGCATGCGCAGGTTTTTTGGGATGCGCATGCGCAGGTTTTTTGGGATGCGCATGGCTAGTCGAGCAAAAACACGTGCGAGAGGATGCATCCCGCAGGCTAGTCGAGTAAAAACACGTGCGAGAGGATGCATCCCGCAGGCTAGTCGAGCACAAACACGTGCGAGAGGATGCATCCCGCAGGCTAGTCGAGCAAAAACACGTGCGAGAGGATGCATCCCGCAGGCTAGTCGAGTAAAAACACGTGCGAAAGGATGCATCCCGCAGGCTAGTCGAGCACAAACACGTGCGAGGTTTTGTGGGATGCTCATGCGCAGGTTTTGTGGGATGCGCATGCGCAGGTTTTTTGGGATGCGCATGCGCAGGTTTTTTGGGATGCGCATGGCTAGTCGAGCAAAAACACGTGCGAGAGGATGCATCCCGCAGGCTAGTCGAGCAAAAACACGTGCGTGATGATGCATCCCGCAGGCTAGTCGAGTAAAAACACGTGCGAGAGGATGCATCCCGCAGGCTAGTCGAGCAAAAACACGTGCGAGAGGATGCATCCCGCAGGCTAGTCGAGCAAAAACACGTGCGAGAGGATGCATCCCGCAGGCTAGTCGAGCACAAACACGTGCGAGGTTTTGTGGGATGCGCATGCGCAGGTTTTGTGGGATGCGCATGCGCAGGTTTTTTGGGATGCGCATGCGCAGGTTTTTTGGGATGCGCATGGCTAGTCGAGCAAAAACACGTGCGAGAGGATGCATCCCGCAGGCTAGTCGAGTAAAAACACGTGCGAGAGGATGCATCCCGCAGGCTAGTCGAGCACAAACACGTGCGAGAGGATGCATCCCGCAGGCTAGTCGAGCAAAAACACGTGCGAGAGGATGCATCCCGCAGGCTAGTCGAGTAAAAACACGTGCGAAAGGATGCATCCCGCAGGCTAGTCGAGCACAAACACGTGCGAGGTTTTGTGGGATGCGCATGCGCAGGTTTTTTGGGATGCGCATGGCTAGCCGAGCAAAAACACGTGCGAGAAGATGCACCCCGCAGGGTAGTCGAGTAAAAACACGTGCGAGAGGATGCATCCCGCAGGCTAGTCGAGTAAAAACACGTGCGAGAGGATGCATCCCGCAGGCTAGTCGAGCAAAAACACGTGCGAGAGGATGCATCCCGCAGGCTAGTCGAGCAAAAACACGTGCGAGTGGATGCATCCCGCAGGCTAGTCGAGTAAAAACACGTGCGAAAGGATGCATCCCGCAGGCTAGTCGAGTAAAAACACGTGCGAAAGGATGCATCCCGCAGGCTAGTCGAGCACAAACACGTGCGAGGTTTTGTGGGATGCGCATGCGCAGGTTTTTTGGGATGCGCATGGCTAGTCGAGCAAAAACACGTGCGAGAGGATGCATCCCGCAGGCTAGTCGAGCAAAAACACGTGCGAGAGGATGCATCCCGCAGGCTAGTCGAGTAAAAACACGTGCGAGAGGATGCATCCCGCAGGCTAGTCGAGCACAAACACGTGCGAGAGGATGCATCCCGCAGGCTAGTCGAGCACAAACACGTGCGAGAGGATGCATCCCGCAGGCTAGTCGAGAAAAAAAAAGCGAGAGGATGCATCCCGCAGGCTAGTCGAGTAAAAACACGTGCGAAAGGATGCATCCCGCAGGCTAGTCGAGTAAAAACACGTGCGAAAGGATGCATCCCGCAGGCTAGTCGAGCACAAACACGTGCGAGGTTTTGTGGGAGGCGCATGCGCAGGTTTTTTGGGATGCGCATGGCTAGCCGAGCAAAAACACGTGCGAGAAGATGCATCCCGCAGGGTAGTCGAGTAAAAACACATGCGAGAGGATGCATCCCGCAGGCTAGTCGAGTAAAAACACGTGCGAGAGGATGCATCCCGCAGGCTAGTCGAGCAAAAACACGTGCGAGAGGATGCATCCCGCAGGCTAGTCGAGCAAAAACACGTGCGAGTGGATGCATCCCGCAGGCTAGTCGAGTAAAAACACGTGCGAGAGGATGCATCCCGCAGGCTAGTCGAGCACAAACACGTGCGAGAGGATGCATCCCGCAGGCTAGTCGAGCAAAAACACGTGCGAGAGGATGCATCCCGCAGGCTAGTCGAGTAAAAACACGTGCGAGAGGATGCATCCCGCAGGCTAGTCGAGCAAAAACACGTGCGAGAGGATGCATCCCGCAGGCTAGTCGAGCAGAAACACGTACGAGAGGATGCATCCCGCAGGCTAGTCGAGTAAAAACACGTGCGAGAGGATGCATCCCGCAGGCTAGTCGAGCACAAACACGTGCGAGAGGATGCATCCCGCAGGCTAGTCAAGCACAAACACGTGCGAGAGGATGCATCCCGCAGGCTAGTCGAGCAAAAACACGTGCGAGAGGATGCATCCCGCAGGCTAGTCGAGTAAAAACACCTGCGAAAGGATGCATCCCGCAGGCTAGTCGAGCACAAACACGTGCGAGGTTTTGTGGGATGCGCATGCGCAGATTTTTTGGGATGCGCATGCGCAGGTTTTTTGGGATGCGCATGGCTAGTCGAGCAAAAACACGTGCGAGAGGATGCATCCCGCAGGCTAGTCGAGCAAAAACACGTGCGAGAGGATGCATCCCGCAGGCTAGTCGAGTAAAAACACGTGCGAGAGGATGCATCCTGCAGGCTGGTCGAGTAAAAACACGTGCGAGAGGATGCATCCTGCAGGCTAGTCGAGTAAAAACACGTGCGAGAGGATGCATCCCGCAGGCTAGTCGAGTAAAAACACGTGCGAGAGGATGCATCTCGCAGGCTAGTCGAGTAAAAACACGTGCGAGTTTTTGTGGGATGCGCATGCGCAGGTTTTGTGGGATGCGCATGCGCAGGTTTTTTGGGATGCGCATGGCTAGCAGAGCAAAAACACGTGCGAGAAGATGCATCCCGCAGGGTAGTCGAGTAAAAACACGTGCGAGAGGATGCATCCCGCAGGCTAGTCGAGTAAAAACACGTGCGAGAGGATGCATCCCGCAGGCTAGTCGAGCAAAAACACGTGCGAGTGGATGCATCCCGCAGGCTAGTCGAGTAAAAACACGTGCGAGTGGATGCATCCCGCAGGCTAGTCGAGCACAAACACGTGCGAGAGGATGGATCCCGCAGGCTAGTCGAGCAAAAACACGTGCGAGAGGATGCATCCCGCAGGCTAGTCGAGTAAAAACACGTGCGAGAGGATGCATCCCGCAGGCTAGTCGAGCAAAAACACGTGCGAGAGGATGCATCCCGCAGGCTAGTCGAGCAGAAACACGTACGAGAGGATGCATCCCGCAGGCTAGTCGAGTAAAAACACGTGCGAGAGGATGCATCCCGCAGGCTAGTCGAGCACAAACACGTGCGAGAGGATGCATCCCGCAGGCTAGTCAAGCACAAACACGTGCGAGAGGATGCATCCCGCAGGCTAGTCGAGCAAAAACACGTGCGAGAGGATGCATCCCGCAGGCTAGTCGAGTAAAAACACCTGCGAAAGGATGCATCCCGCAGGCTAGTCGAGCACAAACACGTGCGAGGTTTTGTGGGATGCGCATGCGCAGATTTTTTGGGATGCGCATGCGCAGGTTTTTTGGGATGCGCATGGCTAGTCGAGCAAAAACACGTGCGAGAGGATGCATCCCGCAGGCTAGTCGAGCAAAAACACGTGCGAGAGGATGCATCCCGCAGGCTAGTCGAGTAAAAACACGTGCGAGAGGATGCATCCTGCAGGCTGGTCGAGTAAAAACACGTGCGAGAGGATGCATCCTGCAGGCTAGTCGAGTAAAAACACGTGCGAGAGGATGCATCCCGCAGGCTAGTCGAGTAAAAACACGTGCGAGAGGATGCATCTCGCAGGCTAGTCGAGTAAAAACACGTGCGAGTTTTTGTGGGATGCGCATGCGCAGGTTTTGTGGGATGCGCATGCGCAGGTTTTTTGGGATGCGCATGGCTAGCAGAGCAAAAACACGTGCGAGAAGATGCATCCCGCAGGGTAGTCGAGTAAAAACACGTGCGAGAGGATGCATCCCGCAGGCTAGTCGAGTAAAAACACGTGCGAGAGGATGCATCCCGCAGGCTAGTCGAGCAAAAACACGTGCGAGAGGATGCATCCCGCAGGCTAGTCGAGCAAAAACACGTGCGATTGGATGCATCCCGCAGGCTAGTCGAGTAAAAACACGTGCGAGAGGATGCATCCCGCAGGCTAGTCGAGCACAAACACGTGCGAGAGGATGCATCCCGTAGGCTAGTCGAGCAAAAACACGTGCGAGAGGATGCATCCCGCAGGCTAGTCGAGTAAAAACACGTGCGAAAGGATGCATCCCGCAGGCTAGTCGAGCACAAACACGTGCGAGGTTTTGTGGGATGCGCATGCGCAGGTTTTTTGGGATGCGCATGCGCAGGTTTTTTGGGATGCGCATGGCTAGTCGAGCAAAAACACGTGCGAGAGGATGCATCCCGCAGGCTAGTCGAGCAAAAACACGTGCGAGAGGATGCATCCCGCAGGCTAGTCGAGCAAAAACACGTGCGAGAGGATGCATCCCGCAGGCTAGTCGAGTAAAAACACGTGCGAAAGGATGCATCCCGCAGGCTAGTCGAGCACAAACACGTGCGAGAGGATGCATCCCGCAGGCTAGTCGAGCAAAAACACGTGCGAGAGGATGCATCCCGCAGGCTAGTCGAGTAAAAACACGTGCAAGAGGATGCTTCCCGCAGGCTAGTCGAGTAAAAACACGTGCGAGAGGATGCATCCCGCAGGCTAGTCGAGTAAAAACACGTGCGAGAGGATGCGTCCCGCAGGCTAGTCGAGCAAAAACACGTGCGAGAGGATGCATCCCGCAGGCTAGTCGAGCAAAAACACGTGCGAGAGGATGCGTCCCGCAGGCTAGTCGAGCAAAAACACGTGCGAGAGGATGCATCCCGCAGGCTAGTCGAGCAAAAACACGTGCGAGAGGATGCGTCCCGCAGGCTAGTCGAGCAAAAACACGTGCGAGAGGATGCATCCCGCAGGCTAGTCGAGTAAAAACACGTGCGAAAGGATGCATCCCGCAGGCTAGTCGAGCACAAACACGTGCGAGGTTTTGTGGGATGCGCATGCGCAGGTTTTTTGGGATGCGCATGGCTAGCCGAGCAAAAACACGTGCGAGAAGATGCATCCCGCAGGGTAGTCGAGTAAAAACACGTGCGAGAGGATGCATCCCGTAGGCTAGTCGAGTAAAAACACGTGCGAGAGGATGCATCCCGCAGGCTAGTCGAGCAAAAACACGTGCGAGAGGATGCATCCCGCAGGCTAGTCGAGCAAAAACACGTGCGAGTGGATGCATCCCGCAGGCTAGTCGAGTAAAAACACGTGCGAGAGGATGCATCCCGCAGGCTAGTCGAGCACAAACACGTGCGAGAGGATGCATCCCGCAGGCTAGTCGAGCAAAAACACGTGCGAGAGGATGCATCCCGCAGGCTAGTCGAGTAAAAACACGTGCGAAAGGATGCATCCCGCAGGCTAGTCGAGCACAAACACGTGCGAGGTTTTGTGGGATGCGCATGCGCAGGTTTTGTGGGATGCGCATGCGCAGGTTTTTTGGGATGCGCATGAGCAGGTTTTTTGGGATGCGAATGGCTAGTCGAGCAAAAACACGTGCGAGAGGATGCATCCCGCAGGCTAGTCGAGCAAAAACACGTGCGAGATGATGCATCCCGCAGGCTAGTCGAGTAAAAACACGTGCGAGAGGATGCATCCCGCAGGCTAGTCGAGCAAAAACACGTGCGAGAGGATGCATCCCGCAGGCTAGTCGAGCAAAAACACGTGCGAGAGGATGCATCCCGCAGGCTAGTCGAGTAAAAACACGTGCGAGAGGATGCATCCCGCAGGCTAGTCGAGCACAAACACGTGCGAGAGGATGCATCCCGCAGGCTAGTCGAGCACAAACACGTGCGAGAGGATGCATCCCGCAGGCTAGTCGAGCACAAACACGTGCGAGAGGATGCATCCCGCAGGCTAGTCGAGCAAAAACACGTGCGAGAGGATGCATCCCGCAGGCTAGTCGAGTAAAAACACGTGCGAAAGGATGCATCCCGCAGGCTAGTCGAGCACAAACACGTGCGAGGTTTTGTGGGATGCGCATGCGCAGGTTTTTTGGGATGCGCATGGCTAGTCGAGCAAAAACACGTGCGAGAGGATGCATCCCGCAGGCTAGTCGAGCAAAAACACGTGTGAGAGGATGCATCCCGCAGGCTAGTCGAGTAAAAACACGTGCGAGAGGATGCATCCTGCAGGCTGGTCGAGTAAAAACACGTGCGAGAGGATGCATCCTGCAGGCTAGTCGAGTAAAAACACGTGCGAGAGGATGCATCCCGCAGGCTAGTCGAGTAAAAACACGTGCGAGAGGATGCATCTCGCAGGCTAGTCGAGTAAAAACACGTGCGAGGTTTTGTGGGATGCGCATGCGCAGGTTTTTTGGGATGCGCATGGCTAGCCGAGCAAAAACACGTGCGAGAAGATGCATCCCGCAGGGTAGTCGAGTAAAAACACGTGCGAGAGGATGCATCCCGCAGGCTAGTCGAGTAAAAACACGTGCGAGAGGATGCATCCCGCAGGCTAGTCGAGCAAAAACACGTGCGAGAGGATGCATCCCGCAGGCTAGTCGAGCAAAAACACGTGCGATTGGATGCATCCCGCAGGCTAGTCGAGTAAAAACACGTGCGAGAGGATGCATCCCGCAGGCTAGTCGAGCACAAACACGTGCGAGGTTTTGTGGGATGCGCATGCGCAGGTTTTGTGGGATGCGCATGCGCAGGTTTTTTGGGATGCGCATGCGCAGGTTTTTTGGGATGCGCATGGCTAGTCGAGCAAAAACACGTGCGAGAGGATGCATCCCGCAGGATAGTCGAGCAAAAACACGTGCGAGAGGATGCATCCCGCAGGCTAGTCGAGTAAAAACACGTGCGAGAGGATGCATCCCGCAGGCTAGTCGAGCAAAAACACGTGCGAGAGGATGCATCCCGCAGGCTAGTCGAGCAAAAACACGTGCGAGAGGATGCATCCCGCAGGCTAGTCGAGTAAAAACACGTGCGAGAGGATGCATCCCGCAGGCTAGTCGAGCAAAAACACGTGCGAGAGGATGCATCCCGCAGGCTAGTCGAGCAAAAACACGTGCGAGAGGATGCATCCCGCAGGCTAGTCGAGTAAAAACACGTGCGAGAGGATGCATCCCGCAGGCTAGTCGAGCACAAACACGTGCGAGAGGATGCATCCCGCAGGCTAGTCGAGAAAAAAAAAGCGAGAGGATGCATCCCGCAGGCTAGTCGAGTAAAAACACGTGCGAAAGGATGCATCCCGCAGGCTAGTCGAGCACAAACACGTGCGAGGTTTTGTGGGATGCGCATGCGCAGGTTTTGTGGGATGCGCATGCGCAGGTTTTTTGGGATGCGCATGCGCAGGTTTTTTGGGATGCGCATGGCTAGTCGAGCAAAAACACGTGCGAGAGGATGCATCCCGCAGGCTAGTCGAGCAAAAACACGTGCGAGAGGATGCATCCCGCAGGCTAGTCGAGTAAAAACACGTGCGAGAGGATGCATCCTGCAGGCTAGTCGAGTAAAAACACGTGCGAGAGGATGCATCCCGCAGGCTAGTCGAGCAAAAACACGTGCGAGAGGATGCATCCCGCAGGCTAGTCGAGCAAAAACACGTGCGAGAGGATGCATCCCGCAGGCTAGTCGAGTAAAAACACGTGCGAGAGGATGCATCCCGCAGGCTAGTCGAGCAAAAACACGTGCGAGAGGATGCATCCCGCAGGCTAGTCGAGCAAAAACACGTGCGAGAGGATGCATCCCGCAGGCTAGTCGAGTAAAAACACGTGCGAGAGGATGCATCCCGCAGGCTAGTCGAGCACAAACACGTGCGAGAGGATGCATCCCGCAGGCTAGTCGAGCACAAACACGTGCGAGAGGATGCATCCCGCAGGCTAGTCGAGCAAAAACACGTGCGAGAGGATGCATCCCGCAGGCTAGTCGAGTAAAAACACGTGCGAAAGGATGCATCCCGCAGGCTAGTCGAGCACAAACACGTGCGAGGTTTTGTGGGATGCGCATGCGCAGGTTTTGTGGGATGCGCATGCGCAGGTTTTTTGGGATGCGCATGGCTAGCCGAGCAAAAACACGTGCGAGAAGATGCATCCCGCAGGGTAGTCGAGTAAAAACACGTGCGAGAGGATGCATCCCGCAGGCTAGTCGAGTAAAAACACGTGCGAGAGGATGCATCCCGCAGGCTAGTCGAGCAAAAACACGTGCGAGAGGATGCATCCCGCAGGCTAGTCGAGCAAAAACACGTGCGATTGGATGCATCCCGCAGGCTAGTCGAGTAAAAACACGTGCGAGAGGATGCATCCCGCAGGCTAGTCGAGCACAAACACGTGCGAGAGGATGCATCCCGTAGGCTAGTCGAGCAAAAACACGTGCGAGAGGATGCATCCCGCAGGCTAGTCGAGTAAAAACACGTGCGAAAGGATGCATCCCGCAGGCTAGTCGAGCACAAACACGTGCGAGGTTTTGTGGGATGCGCATGCGCAGGTTTTGTGGGATGCGCATGCGCAGGTTTTTTGGGATGCGCATGCGCAGGTTTTTTGGGATGCGCATGGCTAGTCGAGCAAAAACACGTGCGAGAGGATGCATCCCGCAGGCTAGTCGAGCAAAAACACGTGCGAGAGGATGCATCCCGCAGGCTAGTCGAGTAAAAACACGTGCGAGAGGATGCATCCCGCAGGCTAGTCGAGCAAAAACACATGCGAGAGGATGCATCCCGCAGGCTAGTCGAGCAAAAACACGTGCGAGAGGATGCATCCCGCAGGCTAGTCGAGTAAAAACACGTGCGAGAGGATGCATCCTGCAGGCTAGTCGAGTAAAAACACGTGCGAGAGGATGCATCCCGCAGGCTAGTCGAGTAAAAACACGTGCGAGAGGATGCATCCCGCAGGCTAGTCGAGTAAAAACACGTGCGAAAGGATGCATCCCGCAGGCTAGTCGAGTAAAAACACGTGAGAGGTTTTGTGGGATGCGCATGCGCAGGTTTTGTGGGATGCGCATGCGCAGGTTTTTTGGGATGCGCATGGCTAGTCGAGCAAAAACACGTGCGAGAGGATGCATCCCGCAGGGTAGTCGAGTAAAAACACGTGCGAGAGGATGCATCCCGCAGGCTAGTCGAGTAAAAACACGTGCGAGAGGATGCATCCCGCAGGCTAGTCGAGTAAAAACACGTGCGAGAGGATGCATCCTGCAGGCTGGTCGAGTAAAAACACGTGCGAGAGGATGCATCCCGCAGGCTAGTCGAGTAAAAACACGTGCGAGAGGATGCATCCCGCAGGCTAGTCGAGCAAAAACACGTGCGAGAGGATGCATCCCGCAGGCTAGTCGAGCAAAAACACGTGCGAGAGGATGCATCCCGCAGGCTAGTCGAGTAAAAACACGTGCGAGAGGATGCATCCCGCAGGCTAGTCGAGCACAAACACGTGCGAGAGGATGCATCCCGCAGGCTAGTCGAGTAAAAACACGTGCGAGAGGATGCATCCCGCAGGCTAGTCGAGCAAAAACACGTGCGAGAGGATGCATCCCGCAGGCTAGTCGAGCAAAAACACGTGCGAGAGGATGCATCCCGCAGGCTAGTCGAGTAAAAACACGTGCGAGAGGATGCATCCCGCAGGCTAGTCGAGCACAAACACGTGCGAGAGGATGCATCCCGCAGGCTAGTCGAGCAAAAACACGTGCGAGAGGATGCATCCCGCTGGCTAGTCGAGTAAAAACACGTGCGAAAGGATGCATCCCGCAGCCTAGTCGAGCACAAACACGTGCGAGGTTTTGTGGGATGCGCATGCGCAGGTTTTTTGGGATGCGCATGGCTTGTCGAGCAAAAACACGTGCGAGAGGATGCATCCCGCAGGCTAGTCGAGCAAAAACACGTGCGAGAGGATGCATCCCGCAGGCTAGTCGAGTAAAAACACGTGCGAGAGGATGCATCCTGCAGGCTAGTCGAGTAAAAACACGTGCGAGAGGATGCATCCCGCAGGCTAGTCGAGCAAAAACACGTGCGAGAGGATGCATCCCGCAGGCTAGTCGAGTAAAAACACGTGCGAGAGGATGCATCCCGCAGGCTAGTCGAGCAAAAACACGTGCGAGAGGATGCATCCCGCAGGCTAGTCGAGCAAAAACACGTGCGAGAGGATGCATCCCGCAGGCTAGTCGAGTAAAAACACGTGCGAGAGGATGCATCCCGCAGGCTAGTCGAGCACAAACACGTGCGAGAGGATGCATCCCGCAGGCTAGTCGAGCACAAACACGTGCGAGAGGATGCATCCCGCAGGCTAGTCGAGCACAAACACGTGCGAGAGGATGCATCCCGCAGGCTAGTCGAGCACAAACACGTGCGAGAGGATGCATCCCGCAGGCTAGTCGAGCAAAAACACGTGCGAGAGGATGCATCCCGCAGGCTAGTCGAGCACAAACACGTGCGAGGTTTTGTGGGATGCGCATGCGCAGGTTTTGTGGGATGCGCATGCGCAGGTTTTTTGGGATGCGCATGCGCAGTTTTTTTGGGATGCGCATGGCTAGTCGAGCAAAAACACGTGCGAGAGGATGCATCCCGCAGGCTAGTCGAGCAAAAACACGTGCGAGAGGATGCATCCCGCAGGTTAGTCGAGTAAAAACACGTGCGAGAGGATGCATCCTGCAGGCTGGTCGAGTAAAAACACGTGCGAGAGGATGCATCCCGCAGGCTAGTCGAGCACAAACACGTGCGAGAGGATGCATCCCGCAGGCTAGTCGAGCAAAAACACGTGCGAGAGGATGCATCCCGCAGGCTAGTCGAGTAAAAACACGTGCGAGAGGATGCATCCTGCAGGCTAGTCGAGTAAAAACACGTGCGAGAGGATGCATCCCGCAGGCTAGTCGAGCAAAAACACGTGCGAGAGGATGCATCCCGCAGGCTAGTCGAGCAAAAACACGTGCGAGAGGATGCATCCCGCAGGCTAGTCGAGTAAAAACACGTGCGAGAGGATGCATCCCGCAGGCTAGTCGAGCAAAAACACGTGCGAGAGGATGCAACCCGCAGGCTAGTCGAGCAAAAACACGTGCGAGAGGATGCATCCCGCAGGCTAGTCGAGTAAAAACACGTGCGAGAGGATGCATCCCGCAGGCTAGTCGAGCACAAACACGTGCGAGAGGATGCATCCCGCAGGCTAGTCGAGCACAAACACGTGCGAGAGGATGCATCCCGCAGGCTAGTCGAGCAAAAACACGTGCGAGAGGATGCATCCCGCAGGCTAGTCGAGTAAAAACACGTGCGAAAGGATGCATCCCGCAGGCTAGTCGAGCACAAACACGTGCGAGGTTTTGTGGGATGCGCATGCGCAGGTTTTTTGGGATGCGCATGGCTAGCCGAGCAAAAACACGTGCGAGAAGATGCATCCCGCAGGGTAGTCGAGTAAAAACACGTGCGAGAGGATGCATCCCGCAGGCTAGTCGAGTAAAAACACGTGCGAGAGGATGCATCCCGCAGGCTAGTCGAGCAAAAACACGTGCGAGAGGATGCATCCCGCAGGCTAGTCGAGCAAAAACAGGTGCGATTGGATGCATCCCGCAGGCTAGTCGAGTAAAAACACGTGCGAGAGGATGCATCCCGCAGGCTAGTCGAGCACAAACACGTGCGAGAGGATGCATCCCGTAGGCTAGTCGAGCAAAAACACGTGCGAGAGGATGCATCCCGCAGGCTAGTCGAGTAAAAACACGTGCGAAAGGATGCATCCCGCAGGCTAGTCGAGCACAAACACGTGCGAGGTTTTGTGGGATGCGCATGCGCAGGTTTTGTGGGATGCGCATGCGCAGGTTTTTTGGGATGCGCATGCGCAGGTTTTTTGGGATGCGCATGCGCAGGTTTTTTGGGATGCGCATGGCTAGTCGAGCAAAAACACGTGCGAGAGGATGCATCCCGCAGGCTAGTCGAGCAAAAACACGTGCGAGAGGATGCATCCCGCAGGCTAGTCGAGTAAAAACACGTGCGAGAGGATGCATCCCGCAGGCTAGTCGAGCAAAAACACGTGCGAGAGGATGCATCCCGCAGGCTAGTCGAGCAAAAACACGTGCGAGAGGATGCATCCCGCAGGCTAGTCGAGTAAAAACACGTGCGAGAGGATGCATCCTGCAGGCTAGTCGAGTAAAAACACGTGCGAGAGGATGCATCCCGCAGGCTAGTCGAGTAAAAACACGTGCGAGAGGATGCATCCCGCAGGCTAGTCGAGTAAAAACACGTGCGAGAGGATGCATCCCGCAGGCTAGTCGAGTAAAAACACGTGAGAGGTTTTGTGGGATGCGCATGCGCAGGTTTTGTGGGATGCGCATGCGCAGGTTTTTTGGGATGCGCATGGCTAGTCGAGCAAAAACACGTGCGAGAGGATGCATCCCGCAGGGTAGTCGAGTAAAAACACGTGCGAGAGCATGCATCCCGCAGGCTAGTCGAGTAAAAACACGTGCGAGAGGATGCATCCCGCAGGCTAGTCGAGTAAAAACACGTGCGAGAGGATGCATCCTGCAGGCTGGTCGAGTAAAAACACGTGCGAGAGGATGCATCCCGCAGGCTAGTCGAGTAAAAACACGTGCGAGAGGATGCATCCCGCAGGCTAGTCGAGCAAAAACACGTGCGAGAGGATGCATCCCGCAGGCTAGTCGAGCAAAAACACGTGCGAGAGGATGCATCCCGCAGGCTAGTCGAGTAAAAACACGTGCGAGAGGATGCATCCCGCAGGCTAGTCGAGCAAAAACACGTGCGAGAGGATGCATCCCGCAGGCTAGTCGAGTAAAAACACGTGCGAGAGGATGCATCCCGCAGGCTAGTCGAGCAAAAACACGTGCGAGAGGATGCATCCCGCAGGCTAGTCGAGCAAAAACACGTGCGAGAGGATGCATCCCGCAGGCTAGTCGAGTAAAAACACGTGCGAGAGGATGCATCCCGCAGGCTAGTCGAGCACAAACACGTGCGAGAGGATGCATCCCGCAGGCTAGTCGAGCACAAACACGTGCGAGAGGATGCATCCCGCAGGCTAGTCGAGCACAAACACGTGCGAGAGGATGCATCCCGCAGGCTAGTCGAGCACAAACACGTGCGAGAGGATGCATCCCGCAGGCTAGTCGAGCAAAAACTCGTGCGAGAGGATGCATCCCGCAGGCTAGTCGAGTAAAAACACGTGCGAAAGGATGCATCCCGCAGGCTAGTCGAGCAAAAACACGTGCGAGAGGATGCATCCCGCAGGCTAGTCGAGCAAAAACACGTGCGAGAGGATGCATCCCGCAGGCTAGTCGAGTAAAAACACGTGCGAGAGGATGCATCCCGCAGGCTAGTCGAGCACAAACACGTGCGAGAGGATGCATCCCGCAGGCTAGTCGAGCACAAACACGTGCGAGAGGATGCATCCCGCAGGCTAGTCGAGCAAAAACACGTGCGAGAGGATGCATCCCGCAGGCTAGTCGAGTAAAAACACGTGCGAAAGGATGCATCCCGCAGGCTAGTCGAGCACAAACACGTGCGAGGTTTTGTGGGATGCGCATGCGCAGGTTTTGTGGGATGCGCATGCGCAGGTTTTTTGGGATGCGCATGCGCAGGTTTTTTGGGATGCGCATGGCTAGTCGAGCAAAAACACGTGCGAGAGGATGCATCCCGCAGGCTAGTCGAGCAAAAACACGTGCGAGAGGATGCATCCCGCAGGCTAGTCGAGTAAAAACACGTGCGAGAGGATGCATCCCGCAGGCTAGTCGAGCAAAAACACGTGCGAGAGGATGCATCCCGCAGGCTAGTCGAGCAAAAACACGTGCGAGAGGATGCATCCCGCAGGCTAGTCGAGTAAAAACACGTGCGAGAGGATGCATCCTGCAGGCTAGTCGAGTAAAAACACGTGCGAGAGGATGCATCCCGCAGGCTAGTCGAGTAAAAACACGTGCGAGAGGATGCATCCCGCAGGCTAGTCGAGTAAAAACACGTGCGAGAGGATGCATCCCGCAGGCTAGTCGAGTAAAAACACGTGAGAGGTTTTGTGGGATGCGCATGCGCAGGTTTTGTGGGATGCGCATGCGCAGGTTTTTTGGGATGCGCATGGCTAGTCGAGCAAAAACACGTGCGAGAGGATGCATCCCGCAGGGTAGTCGAGTAAAAACACGTGCGAGAGGATGCATCCCGCAGGCTAGTCGAGTAAAAACACGTGCGAGAGGATGCATCCCGCAGGCTAGTCGAGTAAAAACACGTGCGAGAGGATGCATCCTGCAGGCTGGTCGAGTAAAAACACGTGCGACAGGATGCATCCCGCAGGCTAGTCGAGCACAAACACGTGCGAGAGGATGCATCCCGCAGGCTAGTCGAGCAAAAACACGTGCGAGAGGATGCATCCCGCAGGCTAGTCGAGTAAAAACACGTGCGAAAGGATGCATCCCGCAGGCTAGTCGAGCACAAACACGTGCGAGGTTTTGTGGGATGCGCATGCGCAGGTTTTTTGGGATGCGCATGCGCAGGTTTTTTGGGATGCGCATGGCTAGTCGAGCAAAAACACGTGCGAGAGGATGCATCCCGCAGGCTAGTCGAGCAAAAACACGTGCGAGAGGATGCATCCCGCAGGCTAGTCGAGTAAAAACACGTGCGAGAGGATGCATCCCGCAGGCTAGTCGAGCAAAAACACGTGCGAGAGGATGCATCCCGCAGGCTAGTCGAGCAAAAACACGTGCGAGAGGATGCATCCCGCAGGCTAGTCGAGTAAAAACACGTGCGAGAGGATGCATCCCGCAGGCTAGTCGAGCACAAACACGTGCGAGAGGATGCATCCCGCAGGCTAGTCGAGCAAAAACACGTGCGAGAGGATGCATCCCGCAGGCTAGTCGAGTAAAAACACGTGCGAGAGGATGAATCCCGCAGGCTAGTCGAGTAAAAACACGTGCGAGAGGATGCATCCCGCAGGCTAGTCGAGCAAAAACACGTGCGAGAGGATGCATCCCGCAGGCTAGTCGAGCAAAAACACGTGCGAGAGGATGCATCCCGCAGGGTAGTCGAGCAAAAACACGTGCGAGAGGATGCATCCTGCAGGCTAGTCGAGTAAAAACACGTGCGAGAGGATGCATCCCGCAGGCTAGTCGAGTAAAAACACGTGCGAGAGGATGCATCCCGCAGGCTAGTCGAGTAAAAACACGTGCGAGGTTTTGTGGGATGCGCATGAGCAGGTTTTGTGGGATGCGCATGCGCAGGTTTTTTGGGATGCGCATGCGCAGGTTTTTTGGGATGCGCATGCGCAGGTTTTTTGGGATGCGCATGCGCAGGTTTTTTGGGATGCGCATGGCTAGTCGAGCAAAAACACGTGCGAGAGGATGCATCCCGCAGGCTAGTCGAGCAAAAACACGTGCGAGAGGATGCATCCCGCAGGCTAGTCGAGTAAAAACACGTGCGAGGTTTTGTGGGATGCGCATGAGCAGGTTTTGTGGGATGCGCATGCGCAGGTTTTTTGGGATGCGCATTGCTAGTCGAGTAAAAACACGTGCGAGAGAATGCATCCCGCAGGGTAGTCGAGTAAAAACACGTGCGAGAGGATGCATCCCGCAGGCTAGTCGAGTAAAAACACGTGCGAGGTTTTGTGGGATGCGCATGCGCAGGTTTTGTGGGATGCGCATGCGCAGGTTTTTTGGGATGCGCATGGCTAGTCGAGCAAAAACACGTGCGAGAGGATGCATCCCGCAGGCTAGTCGAGCAAAAACACGTGCGAGAGGATGCATCCCGCAGGCTAGTCGAGCAAAAACACGTGCGAGAGGATGCATCCCGCAGGCTAGTCGAGTAAAAACACGTGCGAGAGGATGCATCCCGCAGGCTACTCGAGTAAAAACACGTGCGAGAGGATGCATCCCGCAGGCTAGTCGAGTAAAAACACGTGCGAGGTTTTGTGGGATGCGCATGCGCAGGTTTTTTGGGATGCGCATGGCTAGTCGAGCAAAAACACGTGCGAGAGGATGCATCCCGCAGGCTAGTCGAGCAAAAACACGTGCGAGAGGATGCATCCCGCAGGCTAGTCGAGCAAAAACACGTGCGAGAGGATGCATCCCGCAGGCTAGTCGAGCAAAAACACGTGCGAGAGGATGCATCCCGCAGGCTAGTCGAGTAAAAACACGTGCGGGAGGATGCATCCCGCAGGCTAGTCGAGTAAAAACACGTGCGAGAAAATGCATCCCGCAGGCTAGTCGAGCAAAAACACGTGCGAGAGGATGCATCCCGCAGGCTAGTCGAGTAAAAACACGTGCGAGAGGGATGAATCCCGCAGGCTAGTCGAGTAAAAACACGTGCGAGAGGATGCATCCCGCAGGCTAGTCGAGCAAAAACACGTGCGAGGTTTTGTGGGATGCGCATGAGCAGGTTTTGTGGGATGCGCATGCGCAGGTTTTTTGGGATGCGCATGGCTAGTCGAGTAAAAACACGTGCGAGAGGATGCATCCCGCAGGGTAGTCGAGTAAAAGCACGTGCGAGAGGATGCATCCCGCAGGCTAGTCGAGTAAAAACACGTGCGAGGTTTTGTGGGATGCGCATGCGCAGGTTTTGTGGGATGCGCATGCGCAGGTTTTTTGGGATGCGCATGGCTAGTCGAGCAAAAACACGTGCGAGAGGATGCATCCCGCAGGCTAGTCGAGCAAAAACACGTGCGAGAGGATGCATCCCGCAGGCTAGTCGAGCAAAAACACGTGCGAGAGGATGCATCCCGCAGGCTAGTCGAGTAAAAACACGTGCGAGAGGATGCATCCCGCAGGCTACTCGAGTAAAAACACGTGCGAGAGGATGCATCCCGCAGGCTAGTCGAGTAAAAACACGTGCGAGGTTTTGTGGGATGCGCATGCGCAGGTTTTGTGGGATGCGCATGCGCAGGTTTTTTGGGATGCGCATGGCTAGTCGAGCAAAAACACGTGCGAGAGGATGCATCCCGCAGGCTAGTCGAGCAAAAACACGTGCGAGAGGATGCATCCCGCAGGCTAGTCGAGCAAAAACACGTGCGAGAGGATGCATCCCGCAGGCTAGTCGAGTAAAAACACGTGCGAGAGGATGCATCCCGCAGGCTACTCGAGTAAAAACACGTGCGAGAGGATGCATCCCGCAGGCTAGTCGAGTAAAAACACGTGCGAGGTTTTGTGGGATGCGCATGCGCAGGTTTTTTGGGATGCGCATGGCTAGTCGAGCAAAAACACGTGCGAGAGGATGCATCCCGCAGGCTAGTCGAGCAAAAACACGTGCGAGAGGATGCATCCCGCAGGCTAGTCGAGCAAAAACACGTGCGAGAGGATGCATCCCGCAGGCTAGTCGAGCAAAAACACGTGCGAGAGGATGCATCCCGCAGGCTAGTCGAGCAAAAACACGTGCGAGAGGATGCATCCCGCAGGCTAGTCGAGTAAAAACACGTGCGAGAGGATGCATCCTGCAGGCTAGTCGAGTAAAAACACGTGCGAGAGGATGCATCCCGCAGGCTAGTCGAGTAAAAACACGTGCGAGAGGATGCATCCCGCAGGCTAGTCGAGTAAAAACACGTGCGAGGTTTTGTGGGATGCGCATGAGCAGGTTTTGTGGGATGCGCATGCGCAGGTTTTTTGGGATGCGCATGCGCAGGTTTTTTGGGATGCGCATGGCTAGTCGAGCAAAAACACGTGCGAGAGGATGCATCCCGCAGGCTAGTCGAGCAAAAACACGTGCGAGAGGATGCATCCCGCAGGCTAGTCGAGTAAAAACACGTGCGAGGTTTTGTGGGATGCGCATGAGCAGGTTTTGTGGGATGCGCATGCGCAGGTTTTTTGGGATGCGCATGGCTAGTCGAGTAAAAACACGTGCGAGAGGATGCATCCCGCAGGGTAGTCGAGTAAAAACACGTGCGAGAGGATGCATCCCGCAGGCTAGTCGAGTAAAAACACGTGCGAGGTTTTGTGGGATGCGCATGCGCAGGTTTTGTGGGATGCGCATGCGCAGGTTTTTTGGGATGCGCATGGCTAGTCGAGCAAAAACACGTGCGAGAGGATGCATCCCGCAGGCTAGTCGAGCAAAAACACGTGCGAGAGGATGCATCCCGCAGGGTAGTCGAGCAAAAACACGTGCGAGAGGATGCATCCCGCAGGCTAGTCGAGTAAAAACACGTGCGAGAGGATGCATCCCGCAGGCTAGTCGAGTAAAAACACGTGCGAGAGGATGCATCCCGCAGGCTAGTCGAGTAAAAACACGTGCGAGAGGATGCATCCCGCAGGCTAGTCGAGTAAAAACACGTGCGAGGTTTTGTGGGATGCGCATGAGCAGGTTTTGTGGGATGCGCATGCGCAGGTTTTTTGGGATGCGCATGCGCAGGTTTTTTGGGATGCGCATGCGCAGGTTTTTTGGGATGCGCATGCGCAGGTTTTTTGGGATGCGCATGCGCAGGTTTTTTGGGATGCGCATGGCTAGTCGAGCAAAAACACGTGCGAGAGGATGCATCCCGCAGGCTAGTCGAGTAAAAACACGTGCGAGAGGATGCATCCTGCAGGCTAGTCGAGTAAAAACACGTGCGAGAGGATGCATCCCGCAGGCTAGT
Organism: Lasioglossum baleicum; assembly: GCF_051020765.1. Taxonomy (NCBI): domain Eukaryota; kingdom Metazoa; phylum Arthropoda; class Insecta; order Hymenoptera; family Halictidae; genus Lasioglossum; species Lasioglossum baleicum. The sequence continues at coordinate 72,083 of NW_027469569.1, forward strand.
CGAGTAAAAACACGTGTGAGAGGATGCATCCCGCAGGCTAGTCGAGTAAAAACACGTGCGAGAGGATGCATCCCGCAGGCTAGTCGAGTAAAAACACGTGCGAGGTTTTGTGGGATGCGCATGAGCAGGTTTTGTGGGATGCGCATGCGCAGGTTTTTTGGGATGCGCATGCGCAGGTTTTTTGGGATGCGCATGGCTAGTCGAGCAAAAACACGTGCGAGAGGATGCATCCCGCAGGCTAGTCGAGCAAAAACACGTGCGAGAGGATGCATCCCGCAGGCTAGTCGAGTAAAAACACGTGCGAAGTTTTGTGGGATGCGCATGCGCAGGTTTTGTGGGATGCGCATGCGCAGGTTTTTTGGGATGCGCATGCGCAGGTTTTTTGGGATGCGCATGGCTAGTCGAGTAAAAACACGTGCGAGAGGATGCATCCCGCAGGCTAGTCGAGCAAAAACACGTGCGAGAGGATGCATCCCGCAGACTAGTCGAGTAAAAACACGTGCGAGAGGATGCTTCCCGCAGGCTGGTCGAGTAAAAACACGTGCGAGAGGATGCATCCCGCAGGCTAGTCGAGTAAAAACACGTGCGAGAGGATGCATCCCGCAGGCTAGTCGAGCAAAAACACGTGCGAGAGGATGCATCCCGCAGACTAGTCGAGTAAAAACACGTGCGAGAGGATGCTTCCCGCAGGCTAGTCGAGTAAAAACACGTGCGAGAGGATGCATCCCGCAGGCTAGTCGAGTAAAAACACGTGCGAGAGGATGCATCCCGCAGGCTAGTCGAGTAAAAACACGTGCGAGAGGATGCATCCCGCAGGCTACTCGAGTAAAAACACGTGCGAGAGGATGCATCCCGCAGGTTAGTCGAGTAAAAACACGTGCGAGGTTTTGTGGGATGCGCATGCGCAGGTTTTGTGGGATGCGCATGCGCAGGTTTTTTGGGATGCGCATGCGCAGGTTTTTTGGGATGCGCATGGCTAGTCGAGCAAAAACACGTGCGAGAGGATGCATCCCGCAGGCTAGTCGAGCAAAAACACGTGCGAGAGGATGCATCCCGCAGGCTAGTCGAGCAAAAACACTTGCGAGAGGATGCATCCCGCAGGCTACTCGAGTAAAAAGACGTGCGAGAGGATGCATCCCGCAGGCTAGTCGAGTAAAAACACGTGCGAGAGGATGCATCCCGCAGGCTAGTCGAGCAAAAACACGTGCGAGGGGATGCATCCCGCAGGCTAGTCGAGCAAAAACACGTGCGAGAGGATGCATCCCGCAGGCTAGTCGAGTAAAAACACGTGCGAGAGGATGCATCCCGCAGGCTAGTCGAGCACAAACACGTGCGAGAGGATGCATCCCGCAGGCTAGTCGAGCAAAAACACGTGCGAGAGGATGCATCCCGCAGGCTAGTCGAGTAAAAACACGTGCGAGAGGATGCATCCTGCAGGCTAGTCGAGTAAAAACACGTGCGAGAGGATGCATCCCGCAGGCTAGTCGAGTAAAAACACGTGCGAGAGGATGCATCCCGCAGGCTAGTCGAGTAAAAACACGTGCGAGGTTTTGTGGGATGCGCATGCGCAGGTTTTGTGGGATGCGCATGCGCAGGTTTTTTGGGATGCGCATGGCTAGTCGAGCAAAAACACGTGCGAGAGGATGCATCCCGCAGGCTAGTCGAGCAAAAACACGTGCGAGAGGATGCATCCCGCAGGCTAGTCGAGTAAAAACACGTGCGAGAGGATGCATCCCGCAGGCTAGTCGAGTAAAAACACGTGCGAGAGGATGCATCCCGCAGGCTAGTCGAGTAAAAACACGTGCGAGAGGATGCATCCTGCAGGCTAGTCGAGTAAAAACACGTGCGAGAGGATGCATCCCGCAGGCTAGTCGAGTAAAAACACGTGCGAGAGGATGCATCCCGCAGGCTAGTCGAGTAAAAACACGTGCGAGAGGATGCATCCCGCAGGCTAGTCGAGTAAAAACACGTGCGAGGTTTTGTGGGATGCGCATGAGCAGGTTTTGTGGGATGCGCATGCGCAGGTTTTTTGGGATGCGCATGGCTAGTCGAGTAAAAACACGTGCGAGAGGATGCATCCCGCAGGGTAGTCGAGTAAAAACACGTGCGAGAGGATGCATCCCGCAGGCTAGTCGAGTAAAAACACGTGCGAGGTTTTGTGGGATGCGCATGCGCAGGTTTTGTGGGATGCGCATGCGCAGGTTTTTTGGGATGCGCATGGCTGGTCGAGCAAAAACACGTGCGAGAGGATGCATCCCGCAGGCTAGTCGAGCAAAAACACGTGCGAGAGGATGCATCCCGCAGGCTAGTCGAGCAAAAACACGTGCGAGAGGATGCATCCCGCAGGCTAGTCGAGTAAAAACACGTGCGAGAGGATGCATCCCGCAGGCTACTCGAGTAAAAACACGTGCGAGAGGATGCATCCCGCAGGCTAGTCGAGTAAAAACACGTGCGAGGTTTTGTGGGATGCGCATGCGCAGGTTTTGTGGGATGCGCATGCGCAGGTTTTTTGGGATGCGCATGGCTAGTCGAGCAAAAACACGTGCGAGAGGTTGCATCCCGCAGGCTAGTCGAGCAAAAACACGTGCGAGAGGATGCATCCCGCAGGCTAGTCGAGCAAAAACACGTGCGAGAGGATGCATCCCGCAGGCTAGTCGAGTAAAAACACGTGCGAGAGGATGCATCCCGCAGGCTACTCGAGTAAAAACACGTGCGAGAGGATGCATCCCGCAGGCTAGTCGAGTAAAAACACGTGCGAGGTTTTGTGGGATGCGCATGCGCAGGTTTTTTGGGATGCGCATGGCTAGTCGAGCAAAAACACGTGCGAGAGGATGCATCCCGCAGGCTAGTCGAGCAAAAACACGTGCGAGAGGATGCATCCCGCAGGCTAGTCGAGCAAAAACACGTGCGAGAGGATGCATCCCGCAGGCTAGTCGAGCAAAAACACGTGCGAGAGGATGCATCCCGCAGGCTAGTCGAGCAAAAACACGTGCGAGAGGATGCATCCCGCAGGCTAGTCGAGCAAAAACACGTGCGAGAGGATGCATCCCGCAGGCTAGTCGAGTAAAAACACGTGCGAGAGGATGAATCCCGCAGGCTAGTCGAGTAAAAACACGTGCGAGAGGATGCATCCCGCAGGCTAGTCGAGCAAAAACACGTGCGAGAGGATGCATCCCGCAGGCTAGTCGAGCAAAAACACGTGCGAGAGGATGCATCCCGCAGGGTAGTCGAGCAAAAACACGTGCGAGAGGATGCATCCTGCAGGCTAGTCGAGTAAAAACACGTGCGAGAGGATGCATCCCGCAGGCTAGTCGAGTAGAAACACGTGCGAGAGGATGCATCCCGCAGGCTAGTCGAGTAAAAACACGTGCGAGAGGATGCATCCCGCAGGCTAGTCGAGTAAAAACACGTGCGAGGTTTTGTGGGATGCGCATGAGCAGGTTTTGTGGGATGCGCATGCGCAGGTTTTTTGGGATGCGCATGCGCAGGTTTTTTGGGATGCGCATGCGCAGGTTTTTTGGGATGCGCATGGCTAGTCGAGCAAAAACACGTGCGAGAGGATGCATCCCGCAGGCTAGTCGAGTAAAAACACGTGCGAGAGGATGCATCCTGCAGGCTAGTCGAGTAAAAACACGTGCGAGAGGATGCATCCCGCAGGCTAGTCGAGTAAAAACACGTGCGAGAGGATGCATCCCGCAGGCTAGTCGAGTAAAAACACGTGCGAGAGGATGCATCCCGCAGGCTAGTCGAGTAAAAACACGTGCGAGGTTTTGTGGGATGCGCATGAGCAGGTTTTGTGGGATGCGCATGCGCAGGTTTTTTGGGATGCGCATGCGCAGGTTTTTTGGGATGCGCATGGCTAGTCGAGCAAAAACACGTGCGAGAGGATGCATCCCGCAGGCTAGTCGAGTAAAAACACGTGCGAAGTTTTGTGGGATGCGCATGCGCAGGTTTTGTGGGATGCGCATGCGCAGGTTTTTTGGGATGCGCATGCGCAGGTTTTTTGGGATGCGCATGGCTAGTCGAGTAAAAACACGTGCGAGAGGATGCATCCCGCAGGCTAGTCGAGCAAAAACACGTGCGAGAGGATGCATCCCGCAGACTAGTCGAGTAAAAACACGTGCGAGAGGATGCTTCCCGCAGCTAGTCGAGTAAAAACACGTGCGAGAGGATGCATCCCGCAGGCTAGTCGAGTAAAAACACGTGCGAGAGGATGCATCCCGCAGGCTAGTCGAGCAAAAACACGTGCGAGAGGATGCATCCCGCAGACTAGTCGAGTAAAAACACGTGCGAGAGGATGCTTCCCGCAGGCTAGTCGAGTAAAAACACGTGCGAGAGGATGCATCCCGCAGGCTAGTCGAGTAAAAACACGTGCGAGAGGATGCATCCCGCAGGCTAGTCGAGTAAAAACACGTGCGAGAGGATGCATCCCGCAGGCTACTCGAGTAAAAACACGTGCGAGAGGATGCATCCCGCAGGTTAGTCGAGTAAAAACACGTGCGAGGTTTTGTGGGATGCGCATGCGCAGGTTTTGTGGGATGCTCATGCGCAGGTTTTTTGGGATGCGCATGCGCAGGTTTTTTGGGATGCGCATGGCTAGTCGAGCAAAAACACGTGCGAGAGGATGCATCCCGCAGGCTAGTCGAGCAAAAACACGTGCGAGAGGATGCATCCCGCAGGCTAGTCGAGCAAAAACACGTGCGAGAGGATGCATCCCGCAGGCTACTCGAGTAAAAAGACGTGCGAGTGGATGCATCCCGCAGGCTAGTCGAGTAAAAACACGTGCGAGAGGATGCATCCCGCAGGCTAGTCGAGTAAAAACACGTGCGAAAGGATGCATCCCGCAGCCTAGTCGAGCACAAACACGTGCGAGGTTTTGTGGGATGCGCATGCGCAGGTTTTTTGGGATGCGCATGCGCAGGTTTTTTGGGATGCGCATGCGCAGGTTTTTTGGGATGCGCATGGCTTGTCGAGCAAAAACACGTGCGAGAGGATGCATCCCGCAGGCTAGTCGAGCAAAAACACGTGCGAGAGGATGCATCCCGCAGGCTAGTCGAGTAAAAACACGTGCGAGAGGATGCATCCTGCAGGCTAGTCGAGTAAAAACACGTGCGAGAGGATGCATCCCGCAGGCTAGTCGAGTAAAAACACGTGCGAGAGGATGCATCCCGGAGGCTAGTCGAGTAAAAACACGTGCGAGAGGATGCATCCCGCAGGCTAGTCGAGTAAAAACACGTGCGAGAGGATGCATCCCGCAGGCTAGTCGAGTAAAAACACGTGAGAGGTTTTGTGGGATGCGCATGCGCAGGTTTTTTGGGATGCGCATGGCTAGTCGAGCAAAAACACGTGCGAGAGGATGCACCCCGCTGGGTAGTCGAGTAAAAACACGTGCGAGAGGATGCATCCCGCAGGCTAGTCGAGTAAAAACACGTGCGAGAGGATGCATCTCGCAGGCTAGTCGAGCAAAAACACGTGCGAGAGGATGCATCCCGCAGGCTAGTCGAGCAAAAACACGTGCGAGAGGAAGCATCCCGCAGGCTAGTCGAGTGAAAACACGTGCGAGAGGATGCATCCCGCAGGCTAGTCGAGCACAAACACGTGCGAGAGGATGCATCCCGCAGGCTAGTCGAGCAAAAACACGTGCGAGGTTTTGTGGGATGCGCATGCGCAGGTTTTTTGGGATGCGCATGCGCAGGTTTTTTGGGATGCGCATGCCTAGTCGAGCAAAAACACGTGCTAGAGGATGCATCCCGCAGGGTAGTCGAGTAAAAAGACGTGCGAGAGGATGCATCCCGCAGGCTAGTCGAGTAAAAACACGTGCGAGAGGATGCATCCCGCAGGCTAGTCGAGCAAAAACACGTGCGAGAGGATGCATCCTGCAGGCTAGTCGAGCAAAAACACGTGCGAGAGGATGCATCCCGCAGGCTAGTCGAGTAAAAACACGTGCGAGAGGATGCATCCCGCAGGCTAGTCGAGTAAAAACACGTGCGAGAGGATGAATCCCGCAGGCTAGTCGAGTAAAAACACGTGCGAGAGGATGCATCCCGCAGGCTAGTCGAGCAAAAACACGTGCGAGAGGATGCATCCCGCAGGCTAGTCGAGCAAAAACACGTGCGAGAGGATGCATCCCGCAGGGTAGTCGAGCAAAAACACGTGCGAGAGGATGCATCCTGCAGGCTAGTCGAGTAAAAACACGTGCGAGAGGATGCATCCCGCAGGCTAGTCGAGTAAAAACACGTGCGAGAGGATGCATCCCGCAGGCTAGTCGAGTAAAAACACGTGCGAGAGGATGCATCCCGCAGGCTAGTCGAGTAAAAACACGTGCGAGGTTTTGTGGGATGCGCATGAGCAGGTTTTGTGGGATGCGCATGCGCAGGTTTTTTGGGATGCGCATGCGCAGGTTTTTTGGGATGCGCATGCGCAGGTTTTTTGGGATGCGCATGGCTAGTCGAGCAAAAACACGTGCGAGAGGATGCATCCCGCAGGCTAGTCGAGTAAAAACACGTGCGAGAGGATGCATCCTGCAGGCTAGTCGAGTAAAAACACGTGCGAGAGGATGCATCCCGCAGGCTAGTCGAGTAAAAACACGTGCGAGAGGATGCATCCCGCAGGCTAGTCGAGTAAAAACACGTGCGAGAGGATGCATCCCGCAGGCTAGTCGAGTAAAAACACGTGCGAGGTTTTGTGGATGCGCATGAGCAGGTTTTGTGGGATGCGCATGCGCAGGTTTTTTGGGATGCGCATGCGCAGGTTTTTTGGGATGCGCATGGCTAGTCGAGCAAAAACACGTGCGAGAGGATGCATCCCGCAGGCTAGTCGAGCAAAAACACGTGCGAGAGGATGCATCCCGCAGGCTAGTCGAGTAAAAACACGTGCGAGGTTTTGTGGGATGCGCATGAGCAGGTTTTGTGGGATGCGCATGCGCAGGTTTTTTGGGATGCGCATGGCTAGTCGAGTAAAAACACGTGCGAGAGGATGCATCCCGCAGGGTAGTCGAGTAAAAACACGTGCGAGAGGATGCATCCCGCAGGCTAGTCGAGTAAAAACACGTGCGAGGTTTTGTGGGATGCGCATGCGCAGGTTTTGTGGGATGCGCATGGCTAGTCGAGCAAAAACACGTGCGAGAGGATGCATCCCGCAGGCTAGTCGAGCAAAAACACGTGCGAGAGGATGCATCCCGCAGGCTAGTCGAGCAAAAACACGTGCGAGAGGATGCATCCCGCAGGCTAGTCGAGTAAAAACACGTGCGAGAGGATGCATCCCGCAGGCTACTCGAGTAAAAACACGTGCGAGAGGATGCATCCCGCAGGCTAGTCGAGTAAAAAACACGTGCGAGGTTTTGTGGGATGCGCATGCGCAGGTTTTTTGGGATGCGCATGGCTAGTCGAGCAAAAACACGTGCGAGAGGATGCATCCCGCAGGCTAGTCGAGCAAAAACACGTGCGAGAGGATGCATCCCGCAGGCTAGTCGAGCAAAAACACGTGCGAGAGGATGCATCCCGCAGGCTAGTCGAGCAAAAACACGTGTGAGAGGATGCATCCCGCAGGCTAGTCGAGCAAAAACACGTGCCAGAGGATGCATCCCGCAGGCTAGTCGAGTAAAAACACGTGCGGGAGGATGCATCCCGCAGGCTAGTCGAGTAAAAACACGTGCGAGAAAATGCATCCCGCAGGCTAGTCGAGCAAAAACACGTGCGAGAGGATGCATCCCGCAGGCTAGTCGAGTAAAAACACGTGCGAGAGGATGAATCCCGCAGGCTAGTCGAGTAAAAACACGTGCGAGAGGATGCATCCCGCAGGCTAGTCGAGCAAAAACACGTGCGAGGTTTTGTGGGATGCGCATGAGCAGGTTTTGTGGGATGCGCATGCGCAGGTTTTTTGGGATGCGCATGGCTAGTCGAGTAAAAACACGTGCGAGAGGATGCATCCCGCAGGGTAGTCGAGTAAAAACACGTGCGAGAGGATGCATCCCGCAGGCTAGTCGAGTAAAAACACGTGCGAGGTTTTGTGGGATGCGCATGCGCAGGTTTTGTGGGATGCGCATGCGCAGGTTTTTTGGGATGCGCATGGCTAGTCGAGCAAAAACACGTGCGAGAGGATGCATCCCGCAGGCTAGTCGAGCAAAAACACGTGCGAGAGGATGCATCCCGCAGGCTAGTCGAGCAAAAACACGTGCGAGAGGATGCATCCCGCAGGCTAGTCGAGTAAAAACACGTGCGAGAGGATGCATCCCGCAGGCTACTCGAGTAAAAACACGTGCGAGAGGATGCATCCCGCAGGCTAGTCGAGTAAAAACACGTGCGAGGTTTTGTGGGATGCGCATGCGCAGGTTTTGTGGGATGCGCATGCGCAGGTTTTTTGGGATGCGCATGGCTAGTCGAGCAAAAACACGTGCGAGAGGATGCATCCCGCAGGCTAGTCGAGCAAAAACACGTGCGAGAGGATGCATCCCGCAGGCTAGTCGAGCAAAAACACGTGCGAGAGGATGCATCCCGCAGGCTAGTCGAGTAAAAACACGTGCGAGAGGATGCATCCCGCAGGCTACTCGAGTAAAAACACGTGCGAGAGGATGCATCCCGCAGGCTAGTCGAGTAAAAACACGTGCGAGGTTTTGTGGGATGCGCATGCGCAGGTTTTTTTGGGATGCGCATGGCTAGTCGAGCAAAAACACGTGCGAGAGGATGCATCCCGCAGGCTAGTCGAGCAAAAACACGTGCGAGAGGATGCATCCCGCAGGCTAGTCGAGCAAAAACACGTGCGAGAGGATGCATCCCGCAGGCTAGTCGAGCAAAAACACGTGCGAGAGGATGCATCCCGCAGGCTAGTCGAGCAAAAACACGTGCGAGAGGATGCATCCCGCAGGCTAGTCGAGCAAAAACACGTGCGAGAGGATGCATCCCGCAGGCTAGTCGAGTAAAAACACGTGCGGGAGGATGCATCCCGCAGGCTAGTCGAGCAAAAACACGTGCGAGAGGATGCATCCCGCAGGCTAGTCGAGCAAAAACACGTGCGAGAGGATGCATCCCGCAGGCTAGTCGAGTAAAAACACGTGCGAGAGGATGCATCCCGCAGGCTAGTCGAGTAAAAACACGTGCGAGAGGATGAATCCCGCAGGCTAGTCGAGTAAAAACACGTGCGAGAGGATGCATCCCGCAGGCTAGTCGAGCAAAAACACGTGCGAGAGGATGCATCCCGCAGGCTAGTCGAGCAAAAACACGTGCGAGAGGATGCATCCCGCAGGGTAGTCGAGCAAAAACACGTGCGAGAGGATGCATCCTGCAGGCTAGTCGAGTAAAAACACGTGCGAGAGGATGCATCCCGCAGGCTAGTCGAGTAAAAACACGTGCGAGAGGATGCATCCCGCAGGCTAGTCGAGTAAAAACACGTGCGAGAGGATGCATCCCGCAGGCTAGTCGAGTAAAAACACGTGCGAGGTTTTGTGGGATGCGCATGAGCAGGTTTTGTGGGATGCGCATGCGCAGGTTTTTTGGGATGCGCATGCGCAGGTTTTTTGGGATGCGCATGCGCAGGTTTTTTGGGATGCGCATGGCTAGTCGAGCAAAAACACGTGCGAGAGGATGCATCCCGCAGGCTAGTCGAGTAAAAACACGTGCGAGAGGATGCATCCTGCAGGCTAGTCGAGTAAAAACACGTGCGAGAGGATGCATCCCGCAGGCTAGTCGAGTAAAAACACGTGCGAGAGGATGCATCCCGCAGGCTAGTCGAGTAAAAACACGTGCGAGGTTTTGTGGGATGCGCATGAGCAGGTTTTGTGGGATGCGCATGCGCAGGTTTTTTGGGATGCGCATGCGCAGGTTTTTTGGGATGCGCATGGCTAGTCGAGCAAAAACACGTGCGAGAGGATGCATCCCGCAGGCTAGTCGAGCAAAAACACGTGCGAGAGGATGCATCCCGCAGGCTAGTCGAGTAAAAACACGTGCGAGGTTTTGTGGGATGCGCATGAGCAGGTTTTGTGGGATGCGCATGCGCAGGTTTTTTGGGATGCGCATGGCTAGTCGAGTAAAAACACGTGCGAGAGGATGCATCCCGCAGGGTAGTCGAGTAAAAACACGTGCGAGAGGATGCATCCCGCAGGCTAGTCGAGTAAAAACACGTGCGAGGTTTTGTGGGATGCGCATGCGCAGGTTTTGTGGGATGCGCATGCGCAGGTTTTTTGGGATGCGCATGGCTAGTCGAGCAAAAACACGTGCGAGAGGATGCATCCCGCAGGCTAGTCGAGCAAAAACACGTGCGAGAGGATGCATCCCGCAGGCTAGTCGAGCAAAAACACGTGCGAGAGGATGCATCCCGCAGGCTAGTCGAGTAAAAACACGTGCGAGAGGATGCATCCCGCAGGCTACTCGAGTAAAAACACGTGCGAGAGGATGCATCCCGCAGGCTAGTCGAGTAAAAACACGTGCGAGGTTTTGTGGGATGCGCATGCGCAGGTTTTTTGGGATGCGCATGGCTAGTCGAGCAAAAACACGTGCGAGAGGATGCATCCCGCAGGCTAGTCGAGCAAAAACACGTGCGAGAGGATGCATCCCGCAGGCTAGTCGAGCAAAAACACGTGCGAGAGGATGCATCCCGCAGGCTAGTCGAGCAAAAACACGTGCGAGAGGATGCATCCCGCAGGCTAGTCGAGCAAAAACACGTGCGAGAGGATGCATCCCGCAGGCTAGTCGAGCAAAAACACGTGCGAGAGGATGCATCCCGCAGGCTAGTCGAGTAAAAACACGTGCGGGAGGATGCATCCCGCAGGCTAGTCGAGTAAAAACACGTGCGAGAAAATGCATCCCGCAGGCTAGTCGAGCAAAAACACGTGCGAGAGGATGCATCCCGCAGGCTAGTCGAGTAAAAACACGTGCGAGAGGATGAATCCCGCAGGCTAGTCGAGTAAAAACACGTGCGAGAGGATGCATCCCGCAGGCTAGTCGAGCAAAAACACGTGCGAGAGGATGCATCCCGCAGGCTAGTCGAGCAAAAACACGTGCGAGAGGATGCATCCCGCAGGGTAGTCGAGCAAAAACACGTGCGAGAGGATGCATCCCGCAGGCTAGTCGAGTAAAAACACGTGCGAGAGGATGCATCCCGCAGGCTAGTCGAGTAAAAACACGTGCGAGAGGATGCATCCCGCAGGCTAGTCGAGTAAAAACACGTGCGAGAGGATGCATCCCGCAGGCTAGTCGAGTAAAAACACGTGCGAGGTTTTGTGGGATGCGCATGAGCAGGTTTTGTGGGATGCGCATGCGCAGGTTTTTTGGGATGCGCATGCGCAGGTTTTTTGGGATGCGCATGCGCAGGTTTTTTGGGATGCGCATGGCTAGTCGAGCAAAAACACGTGCGAGAGGATGCATCCCGCAGGCTAGTCGAGCAAAAACACGTGCGAGAGGATGCATCCCGCAGGCTAGTCGAGCAAAAACACGTGCGAGAGGATGCATCCCGCAGGCTAGTCGAGTAAAAACACGTGCGAAGTTTTGTGGGATGCGCATGCGCAGGTTTTTTGGGATGCGCATGCGCAGGTTTTTTGGGATGCGCATGGCTAGTCGAGTAAAAACACGTGCGAGAGGATGCATCCCGCAGGCTAGTCGAGCAAAAACACGTGCGAGAGGATGCATGCCGCAGACTAGTCGAGTAAAAACACGTGCGAGAGGATGCTTCCCGCAGGCTGGTCGAGTAAAAACACGTGCGAGAGGATGCATCCCGCAGGCTAGTCGAGTAAAAACACGTGCGAGAGGATGCATCCCGCAGGCTAGTCGAGCAAAAACACGTGCGAGAGGATGCATCCCGCAGACTAGTCGAGTAAAAACACGTGCGAGAGGATGCTTCCCGCAGGCTAGTCGAGTAAAAACACGTGCGAGAGGATGCATCCCGCAGGCTAGTCGAGTAAAAACACGTGCGAGAGGATGCATCCCGCAGGCTAGTCGAGTAAAAACACGTGCGAGAGGATGCATCCCGCAGGCTACTCGAGTAAAAACACGTGCGAGAGGATGCATCCCGCAGGTTAGTCGAGTAAAAACACGTGCGAGGTTTTGTGGGATGCGCATGCGCAGGTTTTGTGGGATGCGCATGCGCAGGTTTTTTGGGATGCGCATGCGCAGGTTTTTTGGGATGCGCATGGCTAGTCGAGCAAAAACACGTGCGAGAGGATGCATCCCGCAGGCTAGTCGAGCAAAAACACGTGCGAGAGGATGCATCCCGCAGGCTAGTCGAGCAAAAACACGTGCGAGAGGATGCATCCCGCAGGCTACTCGAGTAAAAAGACTTGCGAGAGGATGCATCCCGCAGGCTAGTCGAGTAAAAACACGTGCGAGAGGATGCATCCCGCAGGCTAGTCGAGCAAAAACACGTGCGAGAGGATGCATCCCGCAGGCTAGTCGAGCAAAAACACGTGCGAGAGGATGCATCCCGCAGGCTAGTCGAGTAAAAACACGTGCGAGAGGATGCATCCCGCAGGCTAGTCGAGCACAAACACGTGCGAGAGGATGCATCCCGCAGGCTAGTCGAGCAAAAACACGTGCGAGAGGATGCATCCCGCAGGCTAGTCGAGTAAAAACACGTGCGAGAGGATGCATCCTGCAGGCTAGTCGAGTAAAAACACGTGCGAGAGGATGCATCCCGCAGGCTAGTCGAGTAAAAACACGTGCGAGAGGATGCATCCCGCAGGCTAGTCGAGTAAAAACACGTGCGAGGTTTTGTGGGATGCGCATGCGCAGGTTTTGTGGGATGCGCATGCGCAGGTTTTTTGGGATGCGCATGGCTAGTCGAGCAAAAACACGTGCGAGAGGATGCATCCCGCAGGCTAGTCGAGCAAAAACACGTGCGAGAGGATGCATCCCGCAGGCTAGTCGAGTAAAAACACGTGCGAGAGGATGCATCCCGCAGGCTAGTCGAGTAAAAACACGTGCGAGAGGATGCATCCCGCAGGCTAGTCGAGTAAAAACACGTGCGAGAGGATGCATCCTGCAGGCTAGTCGAGTAAAAACACGTGCGAGAGGATGCATCCCGCAGGCTAGTCGAGTAAAAACACGTGCGAGAGGATGCATCCCGCAGGCTAGTCGAGTAAAAACACGTGCGAGAGGATGCATCCCGCAGGCTAGTCGAGTAAAAACACGTGCGAGGTTTTGTGGGATGCGCATGAGCAGGTTTTGTGGGATGCGCATGCGCAGGTTTTTTGGGATGCGCATGGCTAGTCGAGTAAAAACACGTGCGAGAGGATGCATCCCGCAGGGTCGTCGAGTAAAAACACGTGCGAGAGGATGCATCCCGCAGGCTAGTCGAGTAAAAACACGTGCGAGGTTTTGTGGGATGCGCATGCGCAGGTTTTGTGGGATGCGCATGCGCAGGTTTTTTGGGATGCGCATGGCTGGTCGAGCAAAAACACGTGCGAGAGGATGCATCCCGCAGGCTAGTCGAGCAAAAACACGTGCGAGAGGATGCATCCCGCAGGCTAGTCGAGCAAAAACACGTGCGAGAGGATGCATCCCGCAGGCTAGTCGAGTAAAAACACGTGCGAGAGGATGCATCCCGCAGGCTACTCGAGTAAAAACACGTGCGAGAGGATGCATCCCGCAGGCTAGTCGAGTAAAAACACGTGCGAGGTTTTGTGGGATGCGCATGCGCAGGTTTTGTGGGATGCGCATGCGCAGGTTTTTTGGGATGCGCATGGCTAGTCGAGCAAAAACACGTGCGAGAGGATGCATCCCGCAGGCTAGTCGAGCAAAAACACGTGCGAGAGGATGCATCCCGCAGGCTAGTCGAGCAAAAACACGTGCGAGAGGATGCATCCCGCAGGCTAGTCGAGTAAAAACACGTGCGAGAGGATGCATCCCGCAGGCTACTCGAGTAAAAACACGTGCGAGAGGATGCATCCCGCAGGCTAGTCGAGTAAAAACACGTGCGAGGTTTTGTGGGATGCGCATGCGCAGGTTTTTTGGGATGCGCATGGCTAGTCGAGCAAAAACACGTGCGAGAGGATGCATCCCGCAGGCTAGTCGAGCAAAAACACGTGCGAGAGGATGCATCCCGCAGGCTAGTCGAGCAAAAACACGTGCGAGAGGATGCATCCCGCAGGCTAGTCGAGCAAAAACACGTGCGAGAGGATGCATCCCGCAGGCTAGTCGAGCAAAAACACGTGCGAGAGGATGCATCCCGCAGGCTAGTCGAGCAAAAACACGTGCGAGAGGATGCATCCCGCAGGCTAGTCGAGTAAAAACACGTGCGGGAGGATGCATCCCGCAGGCTAGTCGAGTAAAAACACGTGCGAGAAAATGCATCCCGCAGGCTAGTCGAGCAAAAACACGTGCGAGAGGATGCATCCCGCAGGCTAGTCGAGTAAAAACACGTGCGAGAGGATGAATCCCGCAGGCTAGTCGAGTAAAAACACGTGCGAGAGGATGCATCCCGCAGGCTAGTCGAGCAAAAACACGTGCGAGAGGATGCATCCCGCAGGCTAGTCGAGCAAAAACACGTGCGAGAGGATGCATCCCGCAGGGTAGTCGAGCAAAAACACGTGCGAGAGGATGCATCCTGCAGGCTAGTCGAGTAAAAACACGTGCGAGAGGATGCATCCCGCAGGCTAGTCGAGTAAAAACACGTGCGAGAGGATGCATCCCGCAGGCTAGTCGAGTAAAAACACGTGCGAGAGGATGCATCCCGCAGGCTAGTCGAGTAAAAACACGTGCGAGGTTTTGTGGGATGCGCATGAGCAGGTTTTGTGGGATGCGCATGCGCAGGTTTTTTGGGATGCGCATGCGCAGGTTTTTTGGGATGCGCATGCGCAGGTTTTTTGGGATGCGCATGGCTAGTCGAGCAAAAACACGTGCGAGAGGATGCATCCCGCAGGCTAGTCGAGTAAAAACACGTGCGAGAGGATGCATCCTGCAGGCTAGTCGAGTAAAAACACGTGCGAGAGGATGCATCCCGCAGGCTAGTCGAGTAAAAACACGTGCGAGAGGATGCATCCCGCAGGCTAGTCGAGTAAAAACACGTGCGAGAGGATGCATCCCGCAGGCTAGTCGAGTAAAAACACGTGCGAGGTTTTGTGGGATGCGCATGAGCAGGTTTTGTGGGATGCGCATGCGCAGGTTTTTTGGGATGCGCATGCGCAGGTTTTTTGGGATGCGCATGGCTAGTCGAGCAAAAACACGTGCGAGAGGATGCATCCCGCAGGCTAGTCGAGTAAAAACACGTGCGAAGTTTTGTGGGATGCGCATGCGCAGGTTTTGTGGGATGCGCATGCGCAGGTTTTTTGGGATGCGCATGCGCAGGTTTTTTGGGATGCGCATGGCTAGTCGAGTAAAAACACGTGCGAGAGGATGCATCCCGCAGGCTAGTCGAGCAAAAACACGTGCGAGAGGATGCATCCCGCAGACTAGTCGAGTAAAAACACGTGCGAGAGGATGCTTCCCGCAGCTAGTCGAGTAAAAACACGTGCGAGAGGATGCATCCCGCAGGCTAGTCGAGTAAAAACACGTGCGAGAGGATGCATCCCGCAGGCTAGTCGAGCAAAAACACGTGCGAGAGGATGCATCCCGCAGACTAGTCGAGTAAAAACACGTGCGAGAGGATGCTTCCCGCAGGCTAGTCGAGTAAAAACACGTGCGAGAGGATGCATCCCGCAGGCTAGTCGAGTAAAAACACGTGCGAGAGGATGCATCCCGCAGGCTAGTCGAGTAAAAACACGTGCGAGAGGATGCATCCCGCAGGCTACTCGAGTAAAAACACGTGCGAGAGGATGCATCCCGCAGGTTAGTCGACTAAAAACACGTGCGAGGTTTTGTGGGATGCGCATGCGCAGGTTTTGTGGGATGCGCATGCGCAGGTTTTTTGGGATGCGCATGGCTAGTCGAGCAAAAACACGTGCGAGAGGATGCATCCCGCAGGCTAGTCGAGCAAAAACACGTGCGAGAGGATGCATCCCGCAGGCTAGTCGAGCAAAAACACGTGCGAGAGGATGCATCCCGCAGGCTACTCGAGTAAAAAGACGTGCGAGTGGATGCATCCCGCAGGCTAGTCGAGTAAAAACACGTGCGAGAGGATGCATCCCGCAGGCTAGTCGAGCAAAAACACGTGCGAGAGGATGCATCCCGCAGGCTAGTCGAGCAAAAACACGTGCGAGAGGATGCATCCCGCAGGCTAGTCGAGTAAAAACACGTGCGAGAGGATGCATCCCGCAGGCTAGTCGAGCACAAACACGTGCGAGAGGATGCATCCCGCAGGCTAGTCGAGCAAAAACACGTGCGAGAGGATGCATCCCGCAGGCTAGTCGAGTAAAAACACGTGCGAGAGGATGCATCCTGCAGGCTAGTCGAGTAAAAACACGTGCGAGAGGATGCATCCCGCAGGCTAGTCGAGTAAAAACACGTGCGAGAGGATGCATCCCGCAGGCTAGTCGAGTAAAAACACGTGCGAGGTTTTGTGGGATGCGCATGCGCAGGTTTTGTGGGATGCGCATGCGCAGGTTTTTTGGGATGCGCATGGCTAGTCGAGCAAAAACACGTGCGAGAGGATGCATCCCGCAGGCTAGTCGAGTAAAAACACGTGCGAGAGGATGCATCCCGCAGGCTACTCGAGTAAAAACACGTGCGAGAGGATGCATCCCGCAGGCTAGTCGAGTAAAAACACGTGCGAGGTTTTGTGGGATGCGCATGCGCAGGTTTTTTGGGATGCGCATGGCTAGTCGAGCAAAAACACGTGCGAGAGGATGCATCCCGCAGGCTAGTCGAGCAAAAACACGTGCGAGAGGATGCATCCCGCAGGCTAGTCGAGCAAAAACACGTGCGAGAGGATGCATCCCGCAGGCTAGTCGAGCAAAAACACGTGCGAGAGGATGCATCCCGCAGGCTAGTCGAGCAAAAACACGTGCGAGAGGATGCATCCCGCAGGCTAGTCGAGCAAAAACACGTGCGAGAGGATGCATCCCGCAGGCTAGTCGAGCAAAAACACGTGCCAGAGGATGCATCCCGCAGGCTAGTCGAGTAAAAACACGTGCGGGAGGATGCATCCCGCAGGCTAGTCGAGTAAAAACACGTGCGAGAAAATGCATCCCGCAGGGTAGTCGAGTAAAAAGACGTGCGAGAGGATGCATCCCGCAGGCTAGTCGAGTAAAAACACGTGCGAGAGGATGCATCCCGCAGGCTAGTCGAGCAAAAACACGTGCGAGAGGATGCATCCTGCAGGCTAGTCGAGCAAAAACACGTGCGAGAGGATGCATCCCGCAGGCTAGTCGAGTAAAAACACGTGCGAGAGGATGCATCCCGCAGGCTAGTCGAGTAAAAACACGTGCGAGAGGATGAATCCCGCAGGCTAGTCGAGTAAAAACACGTGCGAGAGGATGCATCCCGCAGGCTAGTCGAGCAAAAACACGTGCGAGAGGATGCATCCCGCAGGCTAGTCGAGCAAAAACACGTGCGAGAGGATGCATCCCGCAGGGTAGTCGAGCAAAAACACGTGCGAGAGGATGCATCCTGCAGGCTAGTCGAGTAAAAACACGTGCGAGAGGATGCATCCCGCAGGCTAGTCGAGTAAAAACACGTGCGAGAGGATGCATCCCGCAGGCTAGTCGAGTAAAAACACGTGCGAGAGGATGCATCCCGCAGGCTAGTCGAGTAAAAACACGTGCGAGGTTTTGTGGGATGCGCATGAGCAGGTTTTGTGGGATGCGCATGCGCAGGTTTTTTGGGATGCGCATGCGCAGGTTTTTTGGGATGCGCATGCGCAGGTTTTTTGGGATGCGCATGGCTAGTCGAGCAAAAACACGTGCGAGAGGATGCATCCCGCAGGCTAGTCGAGTAAAAACACGTGCGAGAGGATGCATCCTGCAGGCTAGTCGAGTAAAAACACGTGCGAGAGGATGCATCCCGCAGGCTAGTCGAGTAAAAACACGTGCGAGAGGATGCATCCCGCAGGCTAGTCGAGTAAAAACACGTGCGAGAGGATGCATCCCGCAGGCTAGTCGAGTAAAAACACGTGCGAGGTTTTGTGGGATGCGCATGAGCAGGTTTTGTGGGATGCGCATGCGCAGGTTTTTTGGGATGCGCATGCGCAGGTTTTTTGGGATGCGCATGGCTAGTCGAGCAAAAACACGTGCGAGAGGATGCATCCCGCAGGCTAGTCGAGCAAAAACACGTGCGAGAGGATGCATCCCGCAGGCTAGTCGAGTAAAAACACGTGCGAGGTTTTGTGGGATGCGCATGAGCAGGTTTTGTGGGATGCGCATGCGCAGGTTTTTTGGGATGCGCATGGCTAGTCGAGTAAAAACACGTGCGAGAGGATGCATCCCGCAGGGTAGTCGAGTAAAAACACGTGCGAGAGGATGCATCCCGCAGGCTAGTCGAGTAAAAACACGTGCGAGGTTTTGTGGGATGCGCATGCGCAGGTTTTGTGGGATGCGCATGGCTAGTCGAGCAAAAACACGTGCGAGAGGATGCATCCCGCAGGCTAGTCGAGCAAAAACACGTGCGAGAGGATGCATCCCGCAGGCTAGTCGAGCAAAAACACGTGCGAGAGGATGCATCCCGCAGGCTAGTCGAGTAAAAACACGTGCGAGAGGATGCATCCCGCAGGCTACTCGAGTAAAAACACGTGCGAGAGGATGCATCCCGCAGGCTAGTCGAGTAAAAACACGTGCGAGGTTTTGTGGGATGCGCATGCGCAGGTTTTTTGGGATGCGCATGGCTAGTCGAGCAAAAACACGTGCGAGAGGATGCATCCCGCAGGCTAGTCGAGCAAAAACACGTGCGAGAGGATGCATCCCGCAGGCTAGTCGAGCAAAAACACGTGCGAGAGGATGCATCCCGCAGGCTAGTCGAGCAAAAACACGTGCGAGAGGATGCATCCCGCAGGCTAGTCGAGCAAAAACACGTGCCAGAGGATGCATCCCGCAGGCTAGTCGAGTAAAAACACGTGCGGGAGGATGCATCCCGCAGGCTAGTCGAGTAAAAACACGTGCGAGAAAATGCATCCCGCAGGCTAGTCGAGCAAAAACACGTGCGAGAGGATGCATCCCGCAGGCTAGTCGAGTAAAAACACGTGCGAGAGGATGAATCCCGCAGGCTAGTCGAGTAAAAACACGTGCGAGAGGATGCATCCCGCAGGCTAGTCGAGCAAAAACACGTGCGAGGTTTTGTGGGATGCGCATGAGCAGGTTTTGTGGGATGCGCATGCGCAGGTTTTTTGGGATGCGCATGGCTAGTCGAGTAAAAACACGTGCGAGAGGATGCATCCCGCAGGGTAGTCGAGTAAAAACACGTGCGAGAGGATGCATCCCGCAGGCTAGTCGAGTAAAAACACGTGCGAGGTTTTGTGGGATGCGCATGCGCAGGTTTTGTGGGATGCGCATGCGCAGGTTTTTTGGGATGCGCATGGCTAGTCGAGCAAAAACACGTGCGAGAGGATGCATCCCGCAGGCTAGTCGAGCAAAAACACGTGCGAGAGGATGCATCCCGCAGGCTAGTCGAGCAAAAACACGTGCGAGAGGATGCATCCCGCAGGCTAGTCGAGTAAAAACACGTGCGAGAGGATGCATCCCGCAGGCTACTCGAGTAAAAACACGTGCGAGAGGATGCATCCCGCAGGCTAGTCGAGTAAAAACACGTGCGAGGTTTTGTGGGATGCGCATGCGCAGGTTTTGTGGGATGCGCATGCGCAGGTTTTTTGGGATGCGCATGGCTAGTCGAGCAAAAACACGTGCGAGAGGATGCATCCCGCAGGCTAGTCGAGCAAAAACACGTGCGAGAGGATGCATCCCGCAGGCTAGTCGAGCAAAAACACGTGCGAGAGGATGCATCCCGCAGGCTAGTCGAGTAAAAACACGTGCGAGAGGATGCATCCCGCAGGCTACTCGAGTAAAAACACGTGCGAGAGGATGCATCCCGCAGGCTAGTCGAGTAAAAACACGTGCGAGGTTTTGTGGGATGCGCATGCGCAGGTTTTTTGGGATGCGCATGGCTAGTCGAGCAAAAACACGTGCGAGAGGATGCATCCCGCAGGCTAGTCGAGCAAAAACACGTGCGAGAGGATGCATCCCGCAGGCTAGTCGAGCAAAAACACGTGCGAGAGGATGCATCCCGCAGGCTAGTCGAGCAAAAACACGTGCGAGAGGATGCATCCCGCAGGCTAGTCGAGCAAAAACACGTGCGAGAGGATGCATCCCGCAGGCTAGTCGAGCAAAAACACGTGCGAGAGGATGCATCCCGCAGGCTAGTCGAGTAAAAACACGTGCGGGAGGATGCATCCCGCAGGCTAGTCGAGCAAAAACACGTGCGAGAGGATGCATCCCGCAGGCTAGTCGAGCAAAAACACGTGCGAGAGGATGCATCCCGCAGGCTAGTCGAGTAAAAACACGTGCGAGAGGATGCATCCCGCAGGCTAGTCGAGTAAAAACACGTGCGAGAGGATGAATCCCGCAGGCTAGTCGAGTAAAAACACGTGCGAGAGGATGCATCCCGCAGGCTAGTCGAGCAAAAACACGTGCGAGAGGATGCATCCCGCAGGCTAGTCGAGCAAAAACACGTGCGAGAGGATGCATCCCGCAGGGTAGTCGAGCAAAAACACGTGCGAGAGGATGCATCCTGCAGGCTAGTCGAGTAAAAACACGTGCGAGAGGATGCATCCCGCAGGCTAGTCGAGTAAAAACACGTGCGAGAGGATGCATCCCGCAGGCTAGTCGAGTAAAAACACGTGCGAGAGGATGCATCCCGCAGGCTAGTCGAGTAAAAACACGTGCGAGGTTTTGTGGGATGCGCATGAGCAGGTTTTGTGGGATGCGCATGCGCAGGTTTTTTGGGATGCGCATGCGCAGGTTTTTTGGGATGCGCATGCGCAGGTTTTTTGGGATGCGCATGGCTAGTCGAGCAAAAACACGTGCGAGAGGATGCATCCCGCAGGCTAGTCGAGTAAAAACACGTGCGAGAGGATGCATCCTGCAGGCTAGTCGAGTAAAAACACGTGCGAGAGGATGCATCCCGCAGGCTAGTCGAGTAAAAACACGTGCGAGAGGATGCATCCCGCAGGCTAGTCGAGTAAAAACACGTGCGAGGTTTTGTGGGATGCGCATGAGCAGGTTTTGTGGGATGCGCATGCGCAGGTTTTTTGGGATGCGCATGCGCAGGTTTTTTGGGATGCGCATGGCTAGTCGAGCAAAAACACGTGCGAGAGGATGCATCCCGCAGGCTAGTCGAGCAAAAACACGTGCGAGAGGATGCATCCCGCAGGCTAGTCGAGCAAAAACACGTGCGAGAGGATGCATCCCGCAGGCTACTCGAGTAAAAAGACTTGCGAGAGGATGCATCCCGCAGGCTAGTCGAGTAAAAACACGTGCGAGAGGATGCATCCCGCAGGCTAGTCGAGCAAAAACACGTGCGAGAGGATGCATCCCGCAGGCTAGTCGAGCAAAAACACGTGCGAGAGGATGCATCCCGCAGGCTAGTCGAGTAAAAACACGTGCGAGAGGATGCATCCCGCAGGCTAGTCGAGCACAAACACGTGCGAGAGGATGCATCCCGCAGGCTAGTCGAGCAAAAACACGTGCGAGAGGATGCATCCCGCAGGCTAGTCGAGTAAAAACACGTGCGAGAGGATGCATCCTGCAGGCTAGTCGAGTAAAAACACGTGCGAGAGGATGCATCCCGCAGGCTAGTCGAGTAAAAACACGTGCGAGAGGATGCATCCCGCAGGCTAGTCGAGTAAAAACACGTGCGAGGTTTTGTGGGATGCGCATGCGCAGGTTTTGTGGGATGCGCATGCGCAGGTTTTTTGGGATGCGCATGGCTAGTCGAGCAAAAACACGTGCGAGAGGATGCATCCCGCAGGCTAGTCGAGCAAAAACACGTGCGAGAGGATGCATCCCGCAGGCTAGTCGAGTAAAAACACGTGCGAGAGGATGCATCCCGCAGGCTAGTCGAGTAAAAACACGTGCGAGAGGATGCATCCCGCAGGCTAGTCGAGTAAAAACACGTGCGAGAGGATGCATCCTGCAGGCTAGTCGAGTAAAAACACGTGCGAGAGGATGCATCCCGCAGGCTAGTCGAGTAAAAACACGTGCGAGAGGATGCATCCCGCAGGCTAGTCGAGTAAAAACACGTGCGAGAGGATGCATCCCGCAGGCTAGTCGAGTAAAAACACGTGCGAGGTTTTGTGGGATGCGCATGAGCAGGTTTTGTGGGATGCGCATGCGCAGGTTTTTTGGGATGCGCATGGCTAGTCGAGTAAAAACACGTGCGAGAGGATGCATCCCGCAGGGTCGTCGAGTAAAAACACGTGCGAGAGGATGCATCCCGCAGGCTAGTCGAGTAAAAACACGTGCGAGGTTTTGTGGGATGCGCATGCGCAGGTTTTGTGGGATGCGCATGCGCAGGTTTTTTGGGATGCGCATGGCTGGTCGAGCAAAAACACGTGCGAGAGGATGCATCCCGCAGGCTAGTCGAGCAAAAACACGTGCGAGAGGATGCATCCCGCAGGCTAGTCGAGCAAAAACACGTGCGAGAGGATGCATCCCGCAGGCTAGTCGAGTAAAAACACGTGCGAGAGGATGCATCCCGCAGGCTACTCGAGTAAAAACACGTGCGAGAGGATGCATCCCGCAGGCTAGTCGAGTAAAAACACGTGCGAGGTTTTGTGGGATGCGCATGCGCAGGTTTTGTGGGATGCGCATGCGCAGGTTTTTTGGGATGCGCATGGCTAGTCGAGCAAAAACACGTGCGAGAGGATGCATCCCGCAGGCTAGTCGAGCAAAAACACGTGCGAGAGGATGCATCCCGCAGGCTAGTCGAGCAAAAACACGTGCGAGAGGATGCATCCCGCAGGCTAGTCGAGTAAAAACACGTGCGAGAGGATGCATCCCGCAGGCTACTCGAGTAAAAACACGTGCGAGAGGATGCATCCCGCAGGCTAGTCGAGTAAAAACACGTGCGAGGTTTTGTGGGATGCGCATGCGCAGGTTTTTTGGGATGCGCATGGCTAGTCGAGCAAAAACACGTGCGAGAGGATGCATCCCGCAGGCTAGTCGAGCAAAAACACGTGCGAGAGGATGCATCCCGCAGGCTAGTCGAGCAAAAACACGTGCGAGAGGATGCATCCCGCAGGCTAGTCGAGCAAAAACACGTGCGAGAGGATGCATCCCGCAGGCTAGTCGAGCAAAAACACGTGCGAGAGGATGCATCCCGCAGGCTAGTCGAGCAAAAACACGTGCGAGAGGATGCATCCCGCAGGCTAGTCGAGTAAAAACACGTGCGGGAGGATGCATCCCGCAGGCTAGTCGAGTAAAAACACGTGCGAGAAAATGCATCCCGCAGGCTAGTCGAGCAAAAACACGTGCGAGAGGATGCATCCCGCAGGCTAGTCGAGTAAAAACACGTGCGAGAGGATGAATCCCGCAGGCTAGTCGAGTAAAAACACGTGCGAGAGGATGCATCCCGCAGGTAGTCGAGCAAAAACACGTGCGAGAGGATGCATCCCGCAGGCTAGTCGAGCAAAAACACGTGCGAGAGGATGCATCCCGCAGGGTAGTCGAGCAAAAACACGTGCGAGAGGATGCATCCTGCAGGCTAGTCGAGTAAAAACACGTGCGAGAGGATGCATCCCGCAGGCTAGTCGAGTAAAAACACGTGCGAGAGGATGCATCCCGCAGGCTAGTCGAGTAAAAACACGTGCGAGAGGATGCATCCCGCAGGCTAGTCGAGTAAAAACACGTGCGAGGTTTTGTGGGATGCGCATGAGCAGGTTTTGTGGGATGCGCATGCGCAGGTTTTTTGGGATGCGCATGCGCAGGTTTTTTGGGATGCGCATGCGCAGGTTTTTTGGGATGCGCATGGCTAGTCGAGCAAAAACACGTGCGAGAGGATGCATCCCGCAGGCTAGTCGAGTAAAAACACGTGCGAGAGGATGCATCCTGCAGGCTAGTCGAGTAAAAACACGTGCGAGAGGATGCATCCCGCAGGCTAGTCGAGTAAAAACACGTGCGAGAGGATGCATCCCGCAGGCTAGTCGAGTAAAAACACGTGCGAGAGGATGCATCCCGCAGGCTAGTCGAGTAAAAACACGTGCGAGGTTTTGTGGGATGCGCATGAGCAGGTTTTGTGGGATGCGCATGCGCAGGTTTTTTGGGATGCGCATGCGCAGGTTTTTTGGGATGCGCATGGCTAGTCGAGCAAAAACACGTGCGAGAGGATGCATCCCGCAGGCTAGTCGAGTAAAAACACGTGCGAAGTTTTGTGGGATGCGCATGCGCAGGTTTTGTGGGATGCGCATGCGCAGGTTTTTTGGGATGCGCATGCGCAGGTTTTTTGGGATGCGCATGGCTAGTCGAGTAAAAACACGTGCGAGAGGATGCATCCCGCAGGCTAGTCGAGCAAAAACACGTGCGAGAGGATGCATCCCGCAGACTAGTCGAGTAAAAACACGTGCGAGAGGATGCTTCCCGCAGCTAGTCGAGTAAAAACACGTGCGAGAGGATGCATCCCGCAGGCTAGTCGAGTAAAAACACGTGCGAGAGGATGCATCCCGCAGGCTAGTCGAGCAAAAACACGTGCGAGAGGATGCATCCCGCAGACTAGTCGAGTAAAAACACGTGCGAGAGGATGCTTCCCGCAGGCTAGTCGAGTAAAAACACGTGCGAGAGGATGCATCCCGCAGGCTAGTCGAGTAAAAACACGTGCGAGAGGATGCATCCCGCAGGCTAGTCGAGTAAAAACACGTGCGAGAGGATGCATCCCGCAGGCTACTCGAGTAAAAACACGTGCGAGAGGATGCATCCCGCAGGTTAGTCGACTAAAAACACGTGCGAGGTTTTGTGGGATGCGCATGCGCAGGTTTTGTGGGATGCGCATGCGCAGGTTTTTTGGGATGCGCATGCGCAGGTTTTTTGGGATGCGCATGGCTAGTCGAGCAAAAACACGTGCGAGAGGATGCATCCCGCAGGCTAGTCGAGCAAAAACACGTGCGAGAGGATGCATCCCGCAGGCTAGTCGAGCAAAAACACGTGCGAGAGGATGCATCCCGCAGGCTACTCGAGTAAAAAGACGTGCGAGTGGATGCATCCCGCAGGCTAGTCGAGTAAAAACACGTGCGAGAGGATGCATCCCGCAGGCTAGTCGAGCAAAAACACGTGCGAGAGGATGCATCCCGCAGGCTAGTCGAGCAAAAACACGTGCGAGAGGATGCATCCCGCAGGCTAGTCGAGTAAAAACACGTGCGAGAGGATGCATCCCGCAGGCTAGTCGAGCACAAACACGTGCGAGAGGATGCATCCCGCAGGCTAGTCGAGCAAAAACACGTGCGAGAGGATGCATCCCGCAGGCTAGTCGAGTAAAAACACGTGCGAGAGGATGCATCCTGCAGGCTAGTCGAGTAAAAACACGTGCGAGAGGATGCATCCCGCAGGCTAGTCGAGTAAAAACACGTGCGAGAGGATGCATCCCGCAGGCTAGTCGAGTAAAAACACGTGCGAGGTTTTGTGGGATGCGCATGCGCAGGTTTTGTGGGATGCGCATGCGCAGGTTTTTTGGGATGCGCATGGCTAGTCGAGCAAAAACACGTGCGAGAGGATGCATCCCGCAGGCTAGTCGAGCAAAAACACGTGCGAGAGGATGCATCCCGCAGGCTAGTCGAGTAAAAACACGTGCGAGAGGATGCATCCCGCAGGCTAGTCGAGTAAAAACACGTGCGAGAGGATGCATCCCGCAGGCTAGTCGAGTAAAAACACGTGCGAGAGGATGCATCCTGCAGGCTAGTCGAGTAAAAACACGTGCGAGAGGATGCATCCCGCAGGCTAGTCGAGTAAAAACACGTGCGAGAGGATGCATCCCGCAGGCTAGTCGAGTAAAACCACGTGCGAGAGGATGCATCCCGCAGGCTAGTCGAGTAAAAACACGTGCGAGGTTTTGTGGGATGCGCATGAGCAGGTTCTGTGGGATGCGCATGCGCAGGTTTTTTGGGATGTGCATGGCTAGTCGAGTAAAAACACGTGCGAGAGGATGCATCCCGCAGGGTAGTCGAGTAAAAACACGTGCGAGAGGATGCATCCCGCAGGCTAGTCGAGTAAAAACACGTGCGAGGTTTTGTGGGATGCGCATGCGCAGGTTTTGTGGGATGCGCATGCGCAGGTTTTTTGGGATGCGCATGGCTAGTCGAGCAAAAACACGTGCGAGAGGATGCATCCCGCAGGCTAGTCGAGCAAAAACACGTGCGAGAGGATGCATCCCGCAGGCTAGTCGAGCAAAAACACGTGCGAGAGGATGCATCCCGCAGGCTAGTCGAGTAAAAACACGTGCGAGAGGATGCATCCCGCAGGCTACTCGAGTAAAAACACGTGCGAGAGGATGCATCCCGCAGGCTAGTCGAGTAAAAACACGTGCGAGGTTTTGTGGGATGCGCATGCGCAGGTTTTTTGGGATGCGCATGGCTAGTCGAGCAAAAACACGTGCGAGAGGATGAATCCCGCAGGCTAGTCGAGCAAAAACACGTGCGAGAGGATGCATCCCGCAGGCTAGTCAAGCAAAAACACGTGCGAGAGGATGCATCCCGCAGGCTAGTCGAGCAAAAACACGTGCGAGAGGATGCATCCCGCAGGCTAGTCGAGCAAAAACACGTGCGAGAGGATGCATCCCGCAGGCTAGTGGAGCAAAAACACGTGCGAGAGGATGCATCCCGCAGGCTAGTCGAGTAAAAACACGTGCGAGGTTTTGTGGGATGCGCATGCGCAGGTTTTGTGGGATGCGCATGCGCAGGTTTTTTGGGATGCGCATGCGCAGGTTTTTTGGGATGCGCATGGCTAGTCGAGCAAAAACACGTGCGAGAGGATGCATCCCGCAGGCTAGTCGAGCAAAAACACGTGCGAGAGGATGCATCCCGCAGGCTAGTCGAGCAAAAACACGTGCGAGAGGATGCATCCCGCAGGCTACTCGAGTAAAAAGACTTGCGAGAGGATGCATCCCGCAGGCTAGTCGAGTAAAAACACGTGCGAGAGGATGCATCCCGCAGGCTAGTCGAGCAAAAACACGTGCGAGAGGATGCATCCCGCAGGCTAGTCGAGCAAAAACACGTGCGAGAGGATGCATCCCGCAGGCTAGTCGAGTAAAAACACGTGCGAGAGGATGCATCCCGCAGGCTAGTCGAGCACAAACACGTGCGAGAGGATGCATCCCGCAGGCTAGTCGAGCAAAAACACGTGCGAGAGGATGCATCCCGCAGGCTAGTCGAGTAAAAACACGTGCGAGAGGATGCATCCTGCAGGCTAGTCGAGTAAAAACACGTGCGAGAGGATGCATCCCGCAGGCTAGTCGAGTAAAAACACGTGCGAGAGGATGCATCCCGCAGGCTAGTCGAGTAAAAACACGTGCGAGGTTTTGTGGGATGCGCATGCGCAGGTTTTGTGGGATGCGCATGCGCAGGTTTTTTGGGATGCGCATGGCTAGTCGAGCAAAAACACGTGCGAGAGGATGCATCCCGCAGGCTAGTCGAGCAAAAACACGTGCGAGAGGATGCATCCCGCAGGCTAGTCGAGTAAAAACACGTGCGAGAGGATGCATCCCGCAGGCTAGTCGAGTAAAAACACGTGCGAGAGGATGCATCCCGCAGGCTAGTCGAGTAAAAACACGTGCGAGAGGATGCATCCTGCAGGCTAGTCGAGTAAAAACACGTGCGAGAGGATGCATCCCGCAGGCTAGTCGAGTAAAAACACGTGCGAGAGGATGCATCCCGCAGGCTAGTCGAGTAAAAACACGTGCGAGAGGATGCATCCCGCAGGCTAGTCGAGTAAAAACACGTGCGAGGTTTTGTGG